>NW_024879179.1:229275-295241 GCF_018340385.1 Cyprinus carpio
TGCTTAACGGACCCCTCGATTTCACATGGACTACTTTGAAGATTTTTTTATTACCTTTCTTTATGTTGCCATTATACGTACATACTTCTCAATGGAGGGACCGAAAGCCTCTCGGACTAACTAAATTCTTAGACTGTGTTCCAAGAGGAACGGAGTAAATCTCACTGGTTTGGACGACATAGGGTGAGTCATTAATGCATAATTTTCATTTTAGTGAACTCTCCCTTTAAAGTGGCACTGTACCTAATGTAATGGGTCTAACTTAAGACATGTAATAAAAGAATGACGTTTTAAAGCAAGTTAATATAATTATTAATGCTGTGTTTGTGTTGCGGGGTCCTCATGTCTTCCCTGGCCAAGGACATCATTAACAGGACTGAGCATATCTGTGCTATTGTTTGATATTGATACACGCCCTGCCGGTGTTTTAACTTTGTTCTATTGTAATCAGTATTAATAATTAATTCATTTACTGCTGTTGCCCAAACAATCCCCTATTTTCTTATGTGAATACTGGCATCCCCACATGCATGTTTTTTTAAGGCAGTCTGCACACTTGCCCATCATTGTTTCAGAGAGCACGTCATCGCGACTCATTGTAGACTATCAGGTGCAATTATTCAGGGAGGATTTAAACCTGTGCTATTGTCCAAAATTCAAAAGACAGATTGTTGCCCCCTGAGGTAAATGTTACAACAGCAGTCCCTGAAACTGTCCTCTTCGCTCCCACTCCTCTGCAAAAAAAAAACACTAGGGAGAACCTGGGTTGCATGTGGTGCTCAAGGGACTACTTGAGGGAAACCGGGCATAAGGGGTGGACAGAGGACCCCTGGGTCTCCCATTAGAGGTACACAACAGCCGTTGCCAGCCTGGGATCTTCATACTTCATCCCCCACACTTATTTAGACTCCAACATCATCTAACCATTGCCATATTCACAGCTGTCCATTTGTTTGTTGTTGACTCATGCAGTCAACCAAGCTTGCTTTGCTGTCTTATAAGCTTTGTTGATAGCATTGATAAATGTCCAGTTGTTTTGGTTGTGTTACACACAGATGTTGACTTTTTTTTTTTTTTGTCCAGAGTGACTGTTCATCATATACTAATCTCAATCTCAATTTTCAAACCTCCACTCATACTGTCCCATAAAATGCACAGGGAGCATCTGGCTTGGCACGGCAGCCGGGACCCCGGGTGAGTCTTCAGGCGGCCACGTTTCGCCCCCCAAGTCATCCTAATTTTAAAAAATACCAACATGGGTCATGTGACCACGTTTATGGATAAGAGGGGAATGTGGGTTAGACTGTGATAATGTTTCATTATGTTAAGCCTCTGTGACAGTGAAGATTAAAACCTCACAGAGAATACGCTTTGTTCTTCCTTCTGCTGAGTTTTGACATTAACACAGATTTTAACACTGCTCATCCCTTAACATGCCATGTATGTTATATGCTCCTCGGTGTTTTATATTAGATTTGCATGACCAATTACAAAGATAGAGTCTAAAGATTACTAGAGAGCAGAATCATATTATTTTTTTTAATTACAAAAAAAAAAAACTTTGCGGCACACTGATTTTCCTCATCAACTGTGTTGACATATGAAAATTTTTATGAAAGCACAAAACTTTATACACTTCTTTCTTTATAAGGGTATGGATGAGGACCAACTGGGACTTCTGGTCCAACAGGTACGAAGAGGCTGATAGAGTAAAGTTTTGGCCATATATTATATAATTTTATTTATTTTTATTTTATTTAGATTTTTTATGTTTGTTTTCTGCTTTTTTTCCCTAATTTTGAAGTATAAGGAGACAGCTATGGTAGACAATTACTCTTTAATAATTGAATATATGCGACACTGTTTTTTGTTTTTTTAATCTCTGATTTACCTGAATTCTCAACGTGATTTGGCTTGTTTTAAGCTCAGGATTTCAAATGACCAACACAGGGGCACTCTGCTGATCACTCACAGCACAGTCTGCTATGTTTTAAGAGTTTATGGTAATACTATGCACTAAATGTGTTTGTGTTAAAAGGTGCTTTTAAATGTACCTGTCCACAGGGGTGAGAAGAATTGATGTTGGTGCTCC
This sequence comes from Cyprinus carpio, assembly GCF_018340385.1. Taxonomy (NCBI): domain Eukaryota; kingdom Metazoa; phylum Chordata; class Actinopteri; order Cypriniformes; family Cyprinidae; genus Cyprinus; species Cyprinus carpio. Next base: position 231,368 of record NW_024879179.1, read on the forward strand.
TGGACCCCAGAGGGCCATATGGGTTCCCTGTAAGTATTCAAAGAATGGTTAATTTATTAGGCCAGATTTAATAATGGTCACATTATGCAGTAATTGTAGGTTCCAAAAATATTGTGTTGTGTTTTTGTTTTGTTTGTATTTTTGAAGGGAGCTGCTGGGAACACCTGGAATGGATGTAAGTTGTCACTTTCATTTACTACTTGTGGGTTGGCGCTTACATCATAGTTTATTTTTTTCTCCTGGGTTGCTTCCTGCAACTGTTCTGCCCTCTAAAAACTGCCAAAGCAATATCTATGAAGAATCTTTACCCCTTGAAACCATGATATCCCAAGTATTTGAATTACTTAAAGTTTTGGAGTTGCAGGGTTTACCAGGCTTTAAGGGAACAAGGGCAACATGGGGGAAGAGAGAAAAGGTGATTGTAACGTAGATGGTTGTGAACATGGATGACTTCACGCTCTTGGATTAGAGCTGTGTCAATGGACCCAGTTGCCAGCGTTTAGGCACAAATGCCTTCATATGACCGATGGGCCTGGAGTTGAAGAGTAGTGTGAAGAGTCTTCTTTAATGGCGATCTCTTCTACAAAGCAAAGCAATAGCAATTTCTATAGTTTGCGAAAAAACTTTAAGACTCTTTGATTTTCAGCATAAGCATTCACCACAATTTTAATCTGATCTTACGAAGTTGAGACAACAGACAACATGTTCCTTTATACATTTTATAATTAGGGTGATCTAAGGAGTGCGTTTTAACCCTTCCTACCAGAATGTTTATGCAGTGTTTGGGCCTTTCCTTTGTGTTTAAGGAAACGTGTTGTCTATTGTTGTGGTTTTAGTTTCACATTAAAATTTTATATGGCTGATTTTAAATTTTAAAAAGGTCTGGTATAGTCAAAGGGGTTTTCACATATTTTTTACTCCAACTGTCTGATTTGTATAAATTTTGTTTATCATCTTTCAGATTTTTCATTACTAACATAGCATTTACCATCCCCATAATCACAAAAGCCACAAAAAAAAATCATCTCCTTTGTTTTAGTTCTTTGTCAAGTGAAAATATTTATTACAGTTAATTCTTGCTCCAGCAAGAAATACAGAGTAGATCCCTTGACAACAGGCTCTTGCTGTTTGTACTGACTCCTTGTATTGGCTTTCTTCTCTTCATGATTTTTTTTCCTTTCATTTCCATCTGCCTGTTTCATAGACTTACACTGTGCCCCAATGTTCAGTTTTTTTTAATGTCACGAAATATGCCACTACAATATATAGTAAGCAGAAATTCAGACCCATTTCGTTTTTTAGTTTGTTAAAAGTCTAAAACTAGCCCTAACATGTCGAAATATAGAGTTTGTTTTTTAAATATATAATTCCGAACAGTGGTCATAAAAAGTTGTTTCATTTAATCACACAAAATCACCTAGTTTTATACTTTACTATGTGGGGGGGGTGTTAAATTTCTTTATTTCTCAATTTTCTTTATTGGATGTTACAAAATTATCTTTAAAATGCAGTATCCTGATAAAGGATGTGTCTTTTTTTTATTTTTGCTTATTTGTTGTTTTGTTTTGGTTTTGTTTTGTTTTTGGGTGAGATTTAGGGAGGCTAGTGTAACAGAGGGCAGCTAACAGGAGCTATGCAGGTAAACCTCACTCCTTGTTCTACATAGTGATGACAGAAGGTCTGGGAACCTTGGCCGCTTTGGATGACAGAAGGTCTGGGAACCTTGGCCGCTTTGAATTGGCTAAGGCCCGCCCAGAGTCTATATGACTGACAGTAAAGCAACTAAATCACAGTTCGTTTTTGTGCGCATTGAGTTTTATGGGCGTGGAAATTTCACATATTTTTTTTGAAAATCCAACGTTTAGTTTATCCTGATAACACTCATTGTCACAGTTGTAAACATGACGCTTTCTTCTAACATGAGAAGGTTTGCCATCGCGGCAGTCTTTTTTTTCCCAATGCGGAATGGTTAAAGAACGTTAAAGAAACACACACCGTCTCACAGAAATCCTGTATAATTTAACCAATCTGATGACGACTTTAAAGCTCCTGAAGTGTTTCCAGCTAAGTGTGCCTTATGCATCTAGACGTTCACCCTGGGCGTTGAATGTCTGAGGCTGAGACTATTATAATATAACCTTCATAATATATTAAATATGGTTCCCTTTCATAGGTTCACTCGATCTGCATCAGAAGCCCATATAAATTGTCTGAAGCCCGAATATCAACACACTGTAAAAAAATAAAAAAAAAAAAATCCCAAAAATCTAAATGTTCACTGTGCTTAATAGAAAAGCATCCATATCAAAACTCCCTCAGATTTTTTATTCTTCATGCTGGAAGTGATTTTATCTAGCCTGTTGATAAAGCATTTTTGTTTTTCTTTGCATTATTGGCATTGAAAGTTTTATGCTTCGCAAACAGCAAACTGCTTATTTGCCGAGCTCAGCTCTTTGTTCGGCTCATCAGTAAAGGAAAATGTACGCCTAATTTTCTTTTCATGCTTGAGCATGCTCAGTGGTATCTGATTGTGTGCACTGTGAAAACCAATAAATAAATAAAAGTTTTTAGTGATTTGCTCCTGGCTCACCCCCTTCTTTTTGAGATCAGAATATTGGTCACCCCCTGTCCATTGCACTTGTCGTGGCACCTCGATCACTGAGGTCCCTGGGTGATCCAACCTGAGGCAATGGAGGCGATCTCTCTCTCTCTCTCACCTGATCATGTTCAACTGTATTCCTCCAGTTGAATTCACTCATGATGAGCTGTGTGCACATGATGCAGTTTCTTTCAGGTTTGAAGACCCCTAGCAATCAGGAAGATGTTGCCCTCTCTATCTTTTAAAGAGTTATATTAAGGTGGTTTCACATGTTGTCGACAGGGTAAAGCATGGACTGGCCAGATGCAGCCCAGCAGGAAAGCAGTCCAAACTGAAATAACCACTTTCTCTTGCTGGTTATACTTTGTGTCCATTGTGAAGACACAAGTCCAGATCTCCATAATGAGTGATCGAGAACTTGTAATTAGAGAAAGGGGAGGATTCTTATCATAGATTTTGTGGAACAGGGTATACAAGCAATGCCAGCAGAATGCTTGCTGCCTATCTATTACCGGCCATCACCCTCTTAATAGACCGATTCCGGCCTGCCTTACACCTCATCTTGGAACTACACTTTTCAGAAGTGCATTTTTAGGATGCTTACACACAAAAAATATATATTAATGACAAGATTTGGCAAGGAGGTTGGTTTATCACAATAGATTGTTTTTTATTTTGATTTACTTAGAACATATTGGGGGCAAAGCTTGCCAATTTTGAGTGATTGCTTTTGGCCTAGTCTTAAGCCACCTCATGCATTTACAAAGTGCACAAATGCTGCCCTGGCTCAATTGCAACTTCAGGGCATACCGGTTTGCTGAACCTTGAAGCTGATTCTAGACAGTGGTGGACAGTAACGGAGTAGCCTTACTTCATTATTTTTGTGACGTGACATACAGCAAAGTATGGTGACCCATACTCAAAATTCGTGCTCTGCATTTAACCTGCTCCAAGTACACACACACAGCAGTGAACACACAACCCAGAGCAGTGGGCAGACCATTTATGCTGCGGCACCCGGGAGCAGTTGGGGTTTTTCAGTGCCTTGCCCAAGGGCACCTCAGTCGTGGTTATTGCCGCCCGAGACTTGAACCAACAACCTTAGGTTAGGAGTCAAACTCTCTAGCCAATATGCCACGCAAACCCCCCCCCCCCCCCGTTACTGTACTTAAGTATGTTTTTTCAAGTATCTGTACTTACTTTACTGGAGTAGTTTTATTTTGAGTAACTTTTACTTTTACTTCACTTCACATTCCAAAGCATGAGATCATACTTTTTACTTCACTGCATTTCATTAAATATATTGTTACTCATTATAATATATCACATGCTCCGACACGCAGAAGCGGTTTCTGATTCAAGAGAATACAATCTGATTCTTTCAATGAACATTTTAAATTGGTTTGCAAATCGCCCCAAACAATTAATTCACAAATTATAATGATCTGATTGCAGCTGTATATCGAGTCGACAACTCACTGATTTAAATGAACCGTTTTAGTGCGAGTCTCCAGTGAACTGAATTCACAAGTTAGAATCGGGAGATCTTGTGAGAGCACACATTCTGATGATGCTGCTAAAAGTAAGTTACTAATGTTGAATTTTAAGATTAATTATTGTAACAGAAAATCATATTTAGGTCAAAACTGTCAGTTGTTTGTGAACTAAATCTGCTGTAAAGGGTGGTCTATTTAAAGGTGCTGTATGAAGGATTGACACAGAGTGGTTGAACTAGGTATTGCAGTCCAAATTCAAAATATTGGAGAGGGTTTTTTTCACCCGGCCCCTCCTCCTCAGACTTGACGCACACGCAGGTTGCAAGTTTGATGACACCAACAGGAACGAGCGCAAATTGACGATGAATGAAAAATGAAATTACACTGTGTTTTCCAGCAACTGGCAACCCGGGATGCCAAATTACAATTGGGTAAACTGGCAGTAGGTGGGTTTCACAAACCAAAACAACGATAGACATTCCGGGCCGGAACACACATTTTCAAAGGAGAATAACTGACTGTAGCATTGTTTTTCAGATAAGCAAGTATGTTAACTTAGCATGTTTCTTAAATATCTGCAAACATATTATGGTGTTTTATATGCTTTAGTAGAGTCAACAACTTACATACAGCACCTTTAAGCCCACTGAAATGCTTGAATGCAGACACACATCAACATCCAGTGTCATGTTTTAGGTCAAAAAAAGCAAACATTAAAATAACACAGATTAAATAAAATAACTTGTGCACATTCAAATTCCCCGCTGTGATGTTTGTACATTTTGTAATCAAATCTAGAAGCAAGCACAGACCAGGACTACTTCTCCCTTTTTCCTTTCTCCACTGCCGTCTATACACAACACAACACCACACAAAACACAACACCTCCCCTTTTAATCGAAACACAATACCTCTGCAGACACAACATTTCCCCTTTTCTTTGAAGCGTTTTGTTTAGGGTATCTTGGGACATTACAACATAACATCGTTCTATATTCCAAACACCATAAGTAATACAGAATTACAGAATTACTTTAAGAAAAACAATTTACCTGTTTATATTAAAAAAACAGTAATATTAACAAAACAAATGGTGTATTTACTCCTGTTTCTAAAGAACACTTCTTTAAGGAGTGCCCTTCATAACATTTAAAACTAATCCAAGTAACAACCAAAAAAAAAAACCATTGACCAGATTTAAACCATGAACTATTTCAGCCCATTGCACCTATTTATTTCTCTAACACAAAGTCCTTCAACCAAGCTGGTTGTTTAGGAACTCTCACACTTCTTCTATAGGACTCATTCGCTGTTCCTCCAGTGACCTTGAGCTGGAGGCTGTATATTTTGGTTTGCCTTCTGGCGTTTTCCCCCAAACTTATCAACACCATCATTTGGAACTCCAGTAAGACGAGACACATCATCCATTTCTTCCCACCTTCCAGCAGGAAGGTATTTGGACCAAACTCTGCTTCTCACCAAAAATGGAGCAGTGTACCTTGCTGAGCCTTTGTGAACATTCTCTGGTTTCTTAATACGCACCCAGTCATTTTCCCTGAAATTGGGTACCTTAGCTCCTCTTCTTTGGTCAGTGTAGTCTTTACATTTCTTCTGTTTACATGTCACAGTATTTTCGATCTCAGAATATGTCTTCACATCTGTGCTGACAGGCAGGACATTCAATTTTGTACGTATCGTGCGGCCACGCAGGAGTTCAAAGGGTTGTAGCCCCTGTGGTAGCATGTGTGGTGTTGCCTGGAAGTTAGCCAAGAACTGTCACAACCGGTTTCCAAGGCTTCTTTTCCTGAATTGCAGATTGGATGCATTGTTTCAACACACTATTTAAATTGTCGGTATTCACCTCTTCTTTGCCCCGTAAGCCTGTGGATATTATACGCTGGAGTACAAATGCTGAATGTTACGTTCCTTCAGAAAGTCAGCAAAAGCAGTGGATGTTAGTTGTGGACCATTATCAGACACTAAGCAGAGTGGATTACCTTCTCTACTGAAGATGGTGTCCAGAAAGGTTTATGATGACATCTGATGACACTTGCGATGCAAAAGCTACTTCTGGCCACTTACTGTAGTAGTCTACCAGTGTTATGGACTAGCGGCAAAATCCCACGTACCAGACTCAAATGGTCCCACCAGTATCTATGGCTACCTTTTCCCATGGACCATTAGGTAGTTCCACAGGTATGAGAGGTGCAGGTGCAGGCTTGGCTGTCTTGTCATTCAGCTGCATGTTCAAACATAAGGCAATTGGAGTCTCAACACTTCTGCCCATTTTTTTCGGCCACCAGTAGAGCTCGCAAAGCCATTGGTTTTGTCCATACATTGCCTTGGTGCCCTTCATTCACCAGTCTTGTATGGAGTGATAGTGGAACAACAAGGCAGTGATCACCCCGCATAATCAACGGACCATCCACAGACAGCTCATGTCTGATGTGAATGTAGGGTTCTAGTTCTTGTTTCACTGATTTCTTGTTTTTAGGGCAGCCATTCTTGATCTGTTCATGAAATTGGGTTAACTGGAGGCAGCTCCCCAATGCAGAAGAGAACTCAGAGACTGACAGGGCAAGTAAGTGAGAAACAGTGGCGACCATTTCAGGTTCATCTGTTGGATCACTCATCTCAGGTAAGGGGTCTGCTGTTGTGTTGCATCTCCCAGGGCGTAATGCAACATCATAGGAATAACATAACAGATGGGCTGACCACTATAGCGTTTCGCATGCCAGCTCCCCTGTGCCCTTGGATGTAAGAAGCATTGTAAGGGCTTGGTGTGGTCAGTGCGCAGAACGAAATGTCTACCCCAGAGATATACGTTCACACACAAGCCAGTGCTTCCCTCTCCACAGTCGAATACTTTCTTTCGGCTGGCAAAAGAGAGTTCGGGAGGCAAAAGCCACTAGGCACTCAATACCATCAGTGTGTAGCCGAGAAAGGACTCCTCCCACATCGTAATCAGAAGCATCAGTACTCATGTAAGTTGGCAATCCTGGGTCGAACAGAGCTAGAATGGGGCTCTTTGATAAGAGTGTCTTCAGGGTGTGACAAAATTGTGTTCTGCCTTATCAGTCCAAAGAAAGTTCATGTCAGTGGGAGGTTCTCAAAACTTCATGCAGGGGTTCAACCACTGTTGCGTAATCAGGTAGAAATTTACTATACCAAGATGTAAGGCCCAGGAATGAGCGCAGTGAGGCTGTATCATGGGGAGCAGTTGCGTGGTGCACGACAGCAGCAACATTATCAGGGTCTGGATGTAGTCCCTCTTTAGAAATTGTGTGCCCCAAAAAATTTCAAGGTTTGGAGATTAAATTTACATTTCTGCATATTTAGTTTCAGACCAGCCTTGGTTTAGACAGTGAAGTACAGCATTTAAGTGAGAGTGTCATGGATGTCCTGGATGTGTCTCTATAAACAATTAGGTCATCCGGTTAGCTTGAACACCCTGGCAATCCATGCAGTATAGTCATCATCATCTTCTGGAAAGCAGGCGCAGCCAAAAGCCAGTCCATATGGGACATGTTTATAACGGAACAACCCATCCTGGGTAATAAATGCCATTAAATCTTGACTTTCAGGGTGCAATGGAACCTGATGATTTGCTGAGGCCAGGTCTATGGTTGAGAACACTGTCGCCCCACGCAGTTCTGCAAACAGTTCCTCTGTATGGGGCAAGGGGTGGCTATCTACAACTACAGCCTCATTTAGGCTCCCCTTAAATCAACGCACATGCGAATTCCACCACCTTTTTTTGTGTCACTACAATTGGGGAGACCCATGGGGATGCATCAACCTCGTTTAAATTATGTCGTGCTTCAACAGGTTTTTCAGTTCCTCAGAAACTGCTTGCCTAACTGCCAATGACAGTCTTCTCAACTTTTGCTGAACCGGAACGAAACCTTCCTTCACCTTCACTTTGTGTATAAATCCACTTGGTTATCCTACATTATGCACTGCCAGTATTTCAGAATTGTCATTTGTAATCACAGTATCACCTTCAATACGGCAGTGAAGTGCTTTTAGCAGATCCATTCCCAGCAAAGGTGAGCCTGATGTTACTGAATGTGCCCACCGCAGAACTACCATCATGGAAGACGTCTGTAGAGAAACAGACCAGCACTGGAATAGTCTCTCTGGAATAAGAAACTAATATTACTTTCGCTGGATTGAGGGTGCATGAAGAAAAATGTTTACGGTAAATGCTCTCAGGCATGTAGGATACATTTATGTATAAGACAGTGATGCTCTGGTATAACAATCTCACGCACCTGTTTCTGTGTGGATGAGCGACAAACTTTGGCAAAGTGCCCCAATTTTTCCACATGATTGCATACTGCTCTGATCGCTGGACATGAAGGTTTGTTAGCCAGATGGCTGTTGGATCTACAATGATAACATGAACACCATTGTCTTGCGTTGGCGACTGGGTGAACTGATGAAGAGGAAGGTGATGTCTTTCTGTCTGTTGTTTTACATTTCGGTGACCTCTGTATGGCCTGTACTTGTGAAGTATCTGAAAGAATTTCCAAGTTCTTCAATGCAGTCTCCATTTGCACTGCTATGGATGCAGCTTTATTCAGAGTAAGGTCAGGCTCAAGCAAAAGTCTGTCCCAAATGCGTGAATTACCTGCTTGCTCCACAAGCTGATCACGTAGCATTTGTTCTTCTATGTCTCCAAAATCACATGCAGCCGAAAGTCCTGTAAAAGCAGCCAGAACTGATTAACAGTTTCATCAGTCCCCACTGTGTGCTTTGCCTAAATTTGTGTCCTCTCTGGCGACAAGATTAACTGCAGGAATGAAATATCTTTTTCAGTGTAGCAACAGCCATAGTGTAAGTATTGCCCGTGTCTGGAAAGGTATAAAAAACAGTCTTTGTCCTTCTGTGCCCAAGCATGTAATAGAATAGTTTGCTTTCTTTCCTCCGGCCCATGCATCACCAGCCAGACCAGTAAAAGTAAGTGAAGGCTCACCAGGGCATGGCAGGAATGGAGCTGGTAAGGAACTGTAATCAACATCCTCGTCACCAAATGTGATGTTTGGTACATTTTGTAATCAAATCAAGAAGCAAGCACAGACACGAGTGTGTATCTTTTTCTCTCTCCTTTACTACTACCCTCTATTCTCCTTTCTCCACTGCCATCTAGTTGTTACACAATACCCTCTGCAGACACAATACCCCCTGCCATAACGTTAACAGTTTTTCTTAAAATGCTATGTGTGATGTCTGTCTTTATATTTTTTATCAACAGCATAAATTTTTATATTGTTTGGATTAACTAGCCCGAGTATGACAAATATGAATTGTTTCTTCATGACCATATTGAAAATAAGTAAATATTGTTAGCTTATGCTAATGTCTAGCTAACAGCTTGCTGGTGCTAAGTTGAGGTAATTTTTAGATATAAAGTCCAAATATTTTTATTTAACCACCTAGATAGACTTCATCCGGGGAAAAAAGAAAGGATGTGATGTTCAGAACATGGTAACTACAGTAATTATCAAAGTGGGAAGTGATGCCCCTCGGGGGGCATTTGGCCAGGGGTGTTTTTAGGTTTGAGAAGAAAAAAAAATCATTATGAAAAATTTCCTTAAAATGTTTTTTTCCTAACTTCAGCCTTATTCTCATGTCATATATAACTGTGATGTTCTGTAAAACAACAAAACTTTAAAAACACTTTTCTCTTACTGTGTGAAAATCAGATGGTCAAATCTGTTTTCTCTCAGTTACATTGCAGTGTAAGCTTCACAGTGAACATTACTACATCACTGCCATCAACGTTGGTCCATATCAACAACAAAAAATATCTTGACTCCATATAGTGGGTTTATTTGGGGAAAAATCCCAGATATTTTGAGCAGTAGATTATAAAGAAAAATATGTGCTAATATAAAATTAAATTAAGTAGCCTATATAAAATTGCAAAATTTTAATCTAACAGTACTTTTTTATTACTAAAGTACATAAAAAATTGATTACTTTTGTACTTTCATCGTGAGTAAAATGGAAAAAGGAGTACTTTTACTTTTACTGGAGTAATATTTTATTATACATATCTGTACTTTACTCAAGTACTTTATTTTTGTACTTCATCGACCACTGATTCTAGAGCAGTCAAAGACTTAGCATGTCAGCAATGAGAATCATTTCATAAGATGAAAGATGCATCACTAGCAGGCTAGGGTGCAATCTACAAAGGTCATCCCAGCTTGCAGAGTCTCAGAAACAACTCTCATTGCACATTCAATGTCTGAAGATATTTTTTTTTTCTTGCTTTTAGCAATTTTCTTCCAGACTTATGTAGTTATCCTGCATAAATCCCATAGACAGGATGAGTTTTCCTTCACTTTTATTTAATTCTATCATTTAAATACTGTATATGGTGTAGGGTTGTTTCACATTGCAAGAGAAAAAGGTCAGCTACTGACAGAACTTTTCATAGGTCGAGGTGAATGCATATGAAAGGAATATATAAACCTGTATGTATCAGTTATGAAGGTACCCTGGATTATTACCTGAATATAGAACCTAAGACTACTATGTATATCCTGCACCATACTAATATCAACAGCTTCATGTTTACTTGCCATCGAAGTCCTAGTAGTGATTCTTTGGGCACTTATCCTTGTGACAGCCCTGGTTACACAGGGGTACTTCAGACAATCATCAGCCCTGGGGTCAGCTCCTGACACAGATTTTGCCCTTTATTGCGGGAACCAGGGTTTACCTGCCTAACCAAGAACGAGATGAGTTATTTCTAGTTTGATGATTTCTCCCAGAAAACTGTCACTTTCCTAAAAATATATGTGTGCATGCAGCATGACCATCATTTCATCACATTTGTTTTGGTGTTTTATTTCAGTCTACCCATGGATTCATTTTTCTTTAATGGTCATCATTTAAAAATCCAAAATCAATCTAATCTCTTGGAATATCAAAGTTGAACTGTTTGTGTGTAAAATGTTTAATTCATGGATAATTGTTCTTTCACTGTTATAACCAAGAAGCGAGAACATGGAGAACTGGCTTTTCTGTGTTTTTCACAAAAATAATGGGAGATACCGTTTTTATCCTACCTGTGTGGTTTGTTGAGGGGTGGGCTTTGTGGGGTGTTTCCCTGACTTCTCTTTCTTTCCCTTGTGCCCTGTAAGACCTGCTGTCAATCTTGTTCCCTTCATCTATAACTGACCGAAGCCTGACCGTCTTCTTTGATTGTCCTGTTATCTGATATTCCTATACTAACTTTTCCTGTTTTTACAAAACCTCCCTTTCCCTTCTAGCCACACTTTTTAAGTAAAAAACTATTATAGTATATATCATATATATATATATATATATAATATATAATATATATATTACCTATATATATATAATAATATCTATATTGTATAACTGTTTCCCCCACATTAAAATCAATTACTATTTCATTCAGTTATGTCATTTAATTCCTTATAATTGTGACAAATCACTTTAGGAAATAAGATTTTAGCCAATATATTTGTGTTGCAGTAGGGTAATGGTGCACAGAGTCTTCTTTTCCTCATTAAACACCCCAACTAAATAAATGAAATAATACCTTTGAAAAATGTGTTTAAATTAATTTTCCAAGACTCCAGTCATGCCTAAGTCAAGTTGACCTTATTTTTAGCACTTTATATAAGACAGATTGTTTAAAAATTAAACTTAGAAAACACAAAATGTGCATTATTTAGTACAGTTCAGTTCAATAAATGCTTAGTGATGAACCCATTAACATTATGATCACCCCCAACCTAGAGCAATATAGCATGGCTGGCAACCAAATGGGCTGCTGCAGGTGCAGTTTCACAAAGCAGTATATATACCACCCGAGGACCAGCTTTCGGCCAGAATAGAGTGTTTGTTATTCGAATGAATAAACTGCTAGATTTTTGTGGATTTTACTAAAGGACAGATTATGATGTGCACACCACCTCAAAATAACAAGGAATTTTCAATCCTCGAAAATCAGCTCACTTTGTGGGTTATTTCACATGCAGCTGACTTTGTGGAGTATGACATTAAACGTAGTACAACGGATGGTCCAATGACGACAATTCCGTCATTCCACCGTTTAGTCATCCACAACTGAGGAGTGGAGGCTGTTGTGTATTGTTCATCAAAGCGAAAGGCCGCAGTGTTGAAAAATCCACCACCGCAGCTACATAACAGTGGTGACCAGGGTCAATGTGCTCAAAGCACACAGTTTCATTGCAGCCTTCTGTGTATAGGACCTGCTACACCAATTGACCATAGCTGGGTTTCCATAAACCATGCTAACTGCATGCCATCACCAACAAACGCATGAAATGGGCTAGACAGATCAAGTAGCATCAAGATTTGTGACCATAGATGAAAGAATTGGAAACAAAGTAGCCTGGTCTGGACGAATCAAAGATTCCTAGTGCATCACATTACGATGGCCAGATGTTGGATATGGCGATAACCAACAGCAGATAAGGCACTTCTGGATGCACTGTATGTGCAGACACATTGGAGGCCTGTGGGCACAATCACTGATACCTGTCAGGTAATTTGCCATTGTACTCAAGAAGGTATAATGCGCCATGTTGCACTGCCAGAATCGTAGAATGAAGTGAGTTGAGGAACATGATGCTAGAATTGCTGTGAATGCCTTAGCCAAATCCAAAATATACCCTGACATGACCACCCAATCAGAACCCTGCCATGTATGCTTGAAACTAGAAGGACCTGTTGTGTTGAAATTTTGGTATGTACCATTGGTACCTCAGGTGTAGACCTTTTCACTACCTCAATGAATAGATGAAGATATATACTGTACACCCATTTGTTAAATAAATCAAGACTTCTACTAAATTATAATAATAATGTGACTACAGCATATGTACAATTTAATCAGCTAATTTGCAATCATGCAAGCTAAACACTATTTTTCAATATATATTCTCAAAGACTACCATCACATCACTCATACAGTATATATAAACAAAAGGAGGCTACTACGTAGCACCTTTAAATTACACTTTAAAAACTTTTTTTTTTTTAATAATACATATACATTCATATATAACTGGTCTCAAAAAACACTAATACAAAACTTCTCTGATCAGGCATATTCTTTTTTTTGTTTTCCACTGACCATAGCTATTGTGGTCCACAAGGGGTGGAGAAGGGAAGAGATAGGGCAAAAAGGGGCCTAAGGTGGGAGAAGAGGAAGAACAGGGTGCCCCTGGATACTAGATTGCACCCTGGCCAACTGGTTATGTCTCAGAATGTAGATAGCTGGGAAAACTGAAGAAAGTGTGAGCCTTAAGATGACAGAGTAGCTCCCGTGGTCAAAATGGCACCCACCACACCTCTCATCCTTGATATTGTGAAATATCTGCCATTGTTTCACTGGAAATTCCTAAATCTAGCTAACCAAGCCTATGCTTTCTTAGGACAAAAGCCAGGACAAAATGGTCTACAATTACATAACTTAAAACAACTGGATCATGTCATATCAAGAAGCGGATGGTTTGCTAAGGGGGAGGAGGAGCAAAGGATTCTAAGAATGCACACTGAACCGCTCCTACTCTGCCTCTGTGCGTGCCTCTCTCGTCTGGTCAATGGGCGGACAAGGGCGCTCTGCAGCCTCTATCCATAGTAACACTCCCAGATTCCATTCATATGACACAGGGTTTCCTCCGGGCCATTTAAGGGTGAAAAGGGTGAGCCAGGTCAGCCATGGCATGGATGGCCCCTGAGATGCCCCGTGCCAATATGGTCTTACAGTATCCCTCGTTTCACTGCCTCTCCGTGCATGCTAGCTAAGCTTTGCACTCTAAAAAACACATACTGAGCACCTCTCATGCATGCAATTATGGTGCTTATAATTTAACCTCCATGCATGACTTATAAATAGTGGAGCAGAGCACTTAATGTAGGGTATCCCATTGCCTTTCAACGCATGTAATGCATGTACTGTCTGCTTTCTATTGGAATTAGTCACAAGGCATGTTTAAACAGAAGTTTCCCAACTGTATGTTAGCATCAATAGCAGTCACATTTATTTCAACCTTATAGTTTTAATACACCGTTTTGTATGGACTATATATATATATATATATAATATATATATTATATATATATAATAATATAGATATATATAAAATACACCCGTATATATCTATATATATATATATATATAAAAAAACCAATATACACAGTAATATACTATCCACTTAGTTGTGCATCCTGTGACCACTTAAAACTGCATTAACTAGACTCACATTAGCATCTATATCAGCGTTTTAGTGATTTTCTCACCTTGTGGATATAGCATTATAAATCCTTATTCTATTTTTCCTAAGTGCAAAAAAAAATCTTATTTGAATAGTATTGACTCTCCCCCCCCCTAAGATGTAATAATCCAGTACTACTTAACCTTGGATCCCTATAATATATCTCCAGACTTGTGTTCAATAACCACTCCTGAGACGTTATTTAGTGCCAGTGTCAGCATGAGTCACTCTTCCCCAGCCTTTAACCCTCTCCTGATCCCTCTCATATATCTGTTCACCATTGGCGTCACTCAAATCCCTATGAGAAGAGAAGAAACTGAGCTTTCAAGCCTTGAATGCACCACATTTGTACTGTGTCATTTTGCATATATATGAATGAACGTTTGTTATTAGCTAGAGCGTTAGGGAATGTATGTTTTAAAGTATATAATGCAATATAAAAGGAGTCCTAGCTTCATTTTAGTAAATATTGTAGAATGATAATTTGCATGAACTCTTTAAGCATGAGTTTTTCTTGTGCCTGCAAATTTTACAAGGTTTGATCAAAGACTAAGTGTATTGTAGAGTGTCCAATCCTAATAATTTAGCATGTATGTTTTAAATCATCTAACATACTATCGCATATACCATATCATAGGTTTGTGTCCAACATTAATGAAGTATATTAAACCTTTGCTGATTTTTATATGTTATTGTAATGCTTGCGTCATTGCATAGCAGCCTTTGGCAACCATCACAGTCAATCACAATTACATAAGTATTTTCAACACATCATTATGCTCTATAGTCCACTTTAGAGGTTATCAGCAGGTAAAATACCAGCCATCAAAAGCCTCGATTACTGTCCAATATTATATATAAATAAATAAATAGATTATATTTTAATATATATATATATATAAAATATATATATAACATATAATAATACTCCTAGATATATATAATAGTATACTATGATATATAATATCCTTGCTAAATCCTTTTTCCCCTCCACATATAGGCGGTCCCAGATGGACATCCCATGCTTGAATGCCATTAGGATTTTAGGCCAGAATGTATAGTATTAAGAAGATCCTCAACAATCCTATACATAAATTTCTTATTTACAAAGTGTGATTACAATGTTTAGGTATAAATTCCAAAGCTTTGTCGACAACATGAAATTTTGGTATTCATATGTACAGTGGTGGCCAAAATTATTAGAACACCTGACAGATACTGAAAATTATTGACAACCTTTTTTGCACTAATCCAAACATGAGTTTCGTTTCATAATTAGTGCAGCATAAACATGCAGCTTTTGTTCCCATGAGCACAACAAATATCAGGTGAAGTGGAGTCGTAGTACGTTTTTGCATCCACTTTTAACAATTTAATATTTGGTATGTCCACCTTATTGTAGGCAATACGCAGCACATCTTTTCTGGCATAGTGTCATAATAAAATTTCCAATGAGAACGTAACATTCAACATTATCAGTTATAACACACATGCCTTGGGCAACTCAAGTACCAAAGGCTTTCAGTCCTATGAAGTACAATAGATCGCACATATCCAGTTATGTTTTCCAACAACCTCGCCACAAATTTGCTCGCGATGGGGTTGAGGTCCAGATTTGAGGGGGCCAGTCTATCATTTTAATGTTCCAGCAGATTTCCTTCCCATCGCAGGTATTTTCCGGCAATAAAGAAGAATGTATAAAATAGGGTAAATTGTCGCTCAATGGAAAATAAATCCCTAGGCCCAATAAGATGACTCCCAAATGGCACACCCGTGCCTCACCCCAAATGCTGTGGTAGTCTTCTCCCTTTCCATGACTGCCATCAAGTTTTCACTAAGTCAAACTGGTCCTGAAGCTGAAGACTGAAATGGCACCCCACACACAAAAAAATAAATACGACCCCCCCTGGTGTTTAACTGTCTGACAAGAGAAACTCATTTTGATATATCTCGCCCCCTCCCCCAGGGAATCATGCAACCCGTCGCAAATAGTTGCCAAACTGTTCAAACTTGGACGAACACACTCATCAACAACAACACTTGTGTTCAGACCTCTAATCTCCCTTACTGGGTTCTGGTGTGAATTCCCATGCTGAAAAAAACAGCATATGCTGGGTTAGGTATTTCTATGACACTGGAGCATGCTGGTTAATGCTGTTCCTCAACTTAGCTAGGTTTAATGCTGGTCCTTTTGTCTGTTTATGCTGACCCTTTATGCTGGGATTTATGGCCCTGGTCATAGTGCCTAGGCAGGACCAGCATAACCAGCAAAGGACCTGCATAAAACCTGCATACACCGCAGCATCAAACATACCTAACCAGCATATGCTGTTTTTTTTTCTGCAGGGTTTGTAGTATCATGGGCGGTGCGGCTGTAACTCCAGCCACATCAAAAAAGTTCTTTATTTGAAACTGTTGCTCACTCACGATCGTTAGCTCCTTTCTTCACCTTAGCCATGGTTCAAACAGTATCAAATATTGCTTCAATGACCACTTCTAGAGGCTTTGAATTTATACCAGTTGTTTGGTCTGTGAAGCCATCAGTGACAACAATCCTGATGTTTACCAATCACTTAATGAGCAGGATTGACCTTGTGCATTACAAAAGGAAAATCAATACACAGCTGTGTCCTGAGAACTCTCTTGCATCACCATTTAACCACAGTCACACCTAACAATGATTACACAAGTAATTTGGATTCTTCTACGAGAAGGAACATGATTGTGTGACACTGACAGTGAAATAGGTGTCCGTCACCTTGTTTTGGAAAATGAGCTATATCCCCTTATAAATGGCACATACATATCTAGTGGTATTATTAGCAGCATAACCCAGATGATGACTTTGTAGATAATTTAATGTTTTAAGGTGTCGAGGGTATATATTAAATTATTGCCAATTCAACAGAACAACTGAAATCTTTTAATAGGTCACAAGTGTTCTATTAATTTTGGGCTACCACTGTAAGCCATATTTAAGAGTGGGCTTGCTCACAATGCTTTGGCCTTTGAAACTCTCTCTTTTTATATTAAAACATAACGTTGTTTTTGTGTTTTCATTTGCAGTGAATACGGTACTAACAACACAAACGCCATGGATATAGTTGTATAAATAGCAGGCTTCACTTATAACTTTGTAAATACTTTTTTTTTCTAATTCATGGGAAAAGAACATCTTTTTCATCATAGTTTTTTTTCACATAGCCACGCTCCTGTCATATTTCATAATGTGCTCATGGCCACTTGTGTGTTACATTCACATCAGCACTGTGGAATTTTAAGTCTCTGTCCCTAGTAAGAGACTATATCAACCAAGGGCATGGTACTTGCCCTGAGTTGCATGGCCCAAATGAGAGTGGATACCAAAAACAGACTAACAGGGTTAAACTGAAAAGAAGAAGGAGGGATAAGGCTAATGGGTCTTGACTCACAAGATTTTTGTGTATTTAGTTAGTGTTCACACCAATCCATACTATCAACTTAAAAGACTAAAGACTATCCATCCATCCACACAACCTGAAACAAGCATGTACATATCATTTTGTAGTGTGGTCAAAATATGGCTTCTGCAAATCACTAACTACCTGTCAGTCGTCTTGGTCGATTCAAAACAAAAATATGTTACTCTAAAGGGCGTTAATTTTTTTAATAAAAACTATTTTTATTTTCACATTTGTGAAGGGTGTCACACCTTGGCTGGTGGCTTGAGAAAGTAAGAATTGTGATTGATTGCATACACTGGATTTATACTTTATTGCAAAGAGGTCAGTGTGGCACACTGGCCCCATCCTGCTGCCTCGGGGTTTGCGGTTGTTGGTAACTCTCACCTTGTAATGAGAGAGTGACAACTTAAAGACCTCAAATTATGGAACTAGTAGGACACAAGATGCATCCAACCATCGTGGCCGCTCGAGAGTAATCAGGCAACCTGAAACCTCAGAAATCTTTATTATTGATGGTGTATGTGATGCATGGAAAGTTGCTACATTCATCCCTCTTCATCAAACCAATCTGCAAACCTTATTTTGTTCACTCTCTTCGTAGGTGGAGTTTCTTTTTGTAGTACTCTGTGACTACACACAGTCTGATTACGTCACAGCAGGATGCCTCATTATATTTTCAATCATGATGTTTTATATAACTTACTTTTTTTTTTTTTGGGGGGTTTTTTTTTTTATGGGGGGGGGAGGATTTGCTCATTTTGGTGTATTATTAGCCTTTGTGCCTAAAGTCATTTTGTTATTCATTCCTTTGTTGGAAATATTTAACTACTACTCTATGCCTAGGAGGGTGTAAATATGAAACATTTTAGTGCCATTCTTTGCAGCGATATTAAGGGTTATAAAAGGCACATGTTTTCATATGTATTGAGTTGGAAGCTCAAAGTTTTACATTCTCAAAGTTACTTTCAACTTAGGGTCTGGTCAAACGGAAAAATTTGACAAATGGGACATACTGTGGTTTTGTGTATTGCTATTCATGAGTAACCATAACCACATCATTCTAAAGCAATCAGTAACAGTAATAAGAATCAAATACAGTGTTAGGATACAGTACATGAAGGTGCAAAATATACAGCAGTCAATTGGTAGAGCCTTAATCCTAATTAATCGCCAGTGATTATCTATCAGCCAGCACTGCTACATTCCAGAGTGCAAAATTGCATAATTTTGTTGAGTTTATTTTTCTTGGACAGCTTTGTGAACCCCATTTTCCTTTTGACCATTACTTTCTAACAGGCTTCAGACACAGTAGATACATTAAACCATATACATTCTGATCACAAGCACTGCTGGTGGTTATTACTGATGTGTTTTCGGGACTGAGGTGGCAGGCAGGATTATGGTCCTGATTTTCGCAACCTCTGAATGGCATTTAAGATCATACAAAACATAGTTATACTGAAAGTAGTTTTGTATGTGCTGAATTTAAAAAGTTATTCATAAGGAAGGTTAACCGTGATTTCTTTTCTTAGTGGTTATTATTTTCTTTTTACCCTTAATTTTTAATACCTTTGTTATATTAATTTTATGCTTTTTAAATTAATAAATTTTTATACTATATATATATAATTATTACTTATAGCCGAATTATTTTTTATTCTAAATATATAATGTAAGCCATGGTTTAAATTAACAGCCATAATTCCTCATAATATGAAAGTGGAAAGACCTTTCTCCATAAGGTGTTGTACTTCATTGCTCAGACATAATGTGTATGTGATGATTATTTTATTTTGTTTTTTTAAACAGTTCACAACTGTATTTGTTAGCTGTATTTAGTTGTTTTTTGTTGTTTGTTTGTTGTTCTTGTGTTTTGTTTTGTTTTTGTTTGTATGCACCAAAAGTTCATTAAAGTATATTTATACATAAACATCAATGACAGGAGTTAACATGAATTTAGTGAAATATTGACTGGAAGTTTGAATGAGATCTTTTTTCTCCATCTCTCTCTCTCAGAGGAGATGTGTACAGAGGAATATGTCTGTGTTTTTTTATTATTTTTTTTATTTTTTTATGTTTTACACAAATGAATCTTGAATGAATCTGTTACTCAGACATTTTTGTAATAGCAAGAAACGCTTTTATGTTGGCACTACGGATACACTTGTTATTAACAGTCCAGGACATTACCATTACAAACAAGTGCTACCTGGAAAAACAGCACTGGCCAAGCTGGAGTGATTTTTTTTTCAAAATAATTGTTTTTTCAAACTGATAAATGTGTTACTGTTAATGTGCAAATGCAAGCACCAGTCACATTTGTTTCCTTTCCCTTCCACTTTAAAGCCATTTGTCGGCATTTTCCATAAAGCTAATTTAATGTTTGTCCATTTATTGTTACTACTACACCAAAATGGTCAACAAACCCGACTTTACAAGAGAGTTTAGCTTGTTTGTATAGAAGACATGGGAGATAAATTTGTCTTTCGTGCTTTTGTTAATTTTTGTTTATCTTTAGTGCAGTTTTTATGAATCCTAAAAACACTTTTCCTTGTTTTGTTTATATATTATATATATATTATATATCTAAATATTATATATATCTATGTTTTTTTTTTTGTTGTTGTTTTTTTTTTTTGTTGTTTTTTTTTGGCAAAATGTTGTTTCTTGCAATATATATATATATATATATATATATCTAATATATATATATATATATATATATTATATATATATATATATATATATTCCTTTTTTTTCTTAATCCTTGTAATTTTGGTGTCTATAAATGTGGGTTTATTACAGTTTCAACTTGTTTATTTGATTACCTTGTACATTTTGGTCAGCCCAACGATTATCAAAGTATTAGCTAATGTCATTTTTAGCCAAAATAATTTTTTGTTGCTCAATTCCCTTCACTTTCTTTCTTAATTTCTTTTATTTTCATTTTATTGTGTGTTGTTTTGCCTTAGTTATCGACTAGAATTTCAACTTGTTCATTGTTGATACAATGGCTCTGGCTCGTTTTTAAACCCATGCTGTGTGATATTCTGTGGAGTCCAAATAAATTCTGTTTCCTCCATGTGTCTTTATTTTAATCTACATTCACGGTGCAGCGAACACTCCACTTTTTGCAAGAAGTAGACTAACTGAAATGACATTGACGTTATCTTCATGCTCGCTCCCACCCACATCAGCCACCTCCTCCCTTCGCCCGCCCCTCATCTCTCTCACACCACACACACACACACACGCGTGCACATATACATTAATTGAGTGGGATAGCTCTCTCACTCTCTCTTCTCTCCATCGCGCGCGCGCGCACAACACACACACACACACAAACAACACACACACACACACACACAAACACACACATCTTCTCTTCTTTCTATATCCAGTAACAGTCAACACGCGTTTGGTGAGGGGGGCACCTGCAGGCACAGAAATGGCAACGGGAAATTTAGATAAAGGCAGAAACCTATCGATCTCCGCAAGAAACATGTTGGTGTAAGTGGAGACATTACTGTAGTTTATTAGGTACGAACTAATTCTACTGTAAAGTGGGCGATTTTGATGTTAAGTCACTGAATATAAATGGAGGATATTTCACGATGAGTAGTCTGTGTATTAACGGAACTTGTTTACACTGACATGAATGTTGGCTGGTGAGAAGTTACTCTGGTGCCTGTCCTGATGAAAAAAGGACCTGAAAAACAAGTTTCTCTTTTCTTTATTCATGTTTTTCATTTAGATTTATGGCATTAAAAATAAATAAATAAAAAATCTTCTCTTTGCATTTCCCTTCCATATGTAGTCCTTCCTGCAAAAGTTGATCTCTTCAGTCATGACCCTATACAAGATTGTGAGAGGCAAGAGGACAGTACATGTACAAACGAAAAAGATGAGAAATACCTGGATTGCATAAAATAATGTTGCACATGGTAATGCCATTTATAAAGGAAAAGATGCCATTCTCCAAAAAAGAAAAAAAAAAAAGATAGTATAAGATCCTGTTTGAGAAAACAAACAACAAACAAAAAAACCTTAAAAACACAATGTCTCTCATCATGTTTTTGGGATAGGCCTATATCTAATAAAACGTTGACATTGATATCTATTGATGTCATAGACCTTTGGAATTGCATTTTGTCATATTTTTACTGGCACTTCTATTGGTGCAGTAGATATAAAATTAGAAACAGAACACACCCACAAAAATCTATTTGCATAACCAGTTAGGGGAAAACACAAAACTACTGAATAAAACAAAAACAAACTATTCATGAAAGCACTGTTGACAACACGTGTCCCACAGTAATTACTAGAATTACTCTACTTACCTACCTCAAAAGGTGTCAATTTTACATCATTCCATTGCATGTTCATGCATTTTTTACAGACGATATTGAAATTCTATCCTCTGGTATTAACAGCCAAGACACAGATGTTAATGTTGAAACAATATATCGGAAAAAAAAAAAAAGAAAAAAATGGGATTAAAGATTCCCATTATTCTGAATAAGGAAGATTAAAGAAAAATATTTTTTTTAAATATTAGGGCTGTCAAATGATTAATCACGATTAATCACATCCAAAAGAAAGTTTTGTTTACCATAATATATGTGTGGTATACTGTGTATATGTTATTATGTATATATAAAGTACACCCACACATGCATGTATATATTAAGAAGAATATGTTATGTTTATATATTAAATACTATTATATATAATATCAAAAATATAAGAATATAATATATAATTGTAATATACATGTAAATATTTTCTAAATATTATAAGTTATGGTGGTGTATTTATATATACATAATAAATATACCACAGTATACACACATATATTATGTAAAAAAAAAAAAAAAACAAAACTTTTATTTTGGATGGTGATGAATCGTGATTAATCATTGACAGCCCTATTAATTATTTCATTTCGCCAGTAATTAAAAAAAAAAAAAATCTGATTCAATTTCCTTCATATTACTAGATACAACTAATTAGCCCAGAAATGTTAATAACATAAAATGATCTGGTTTGTAATACAATACTTGAAAGTTTATTACCATTATTAAATGAATACATCTCTCAATGCAATTATCTGTGCTAATACAATCACCCCTGAAGTATTTTTTCCTATTTTTTTTTCTTTTTCTTTATTCTGTGATGTCCTTCAGTGGTGTCATTGCCACCAGAGGTGGTTGAAGCAGGAGCAAAGCAAATGGAGCTTCACAACACCACTACTCTACGCTTACTACATGACAATCTGGTCCTGTATGCTGTCAAACGTCTCCAAGCCACTCTTCCTGAAAGAGCTCTCTGTGTGCTACTTTGTCAACTCTCAGGGTAGGCCTTGAGCTCATTCTCAGACATACCACTCTGTTTGCACTTAAGGATGCTCAATCACCCCATTGAGCAGATAAGCAGGTACTGCTTTTTGTAAACAGAAGAGCCAGATATTTTGTGTACTTCATACATGTAGACTAGCATGCAGCCCCCAGATGTTGTAATTCAGATGGATTGTTGGCATGGACAGCTTAATGCTTATTGCTGGCTAGATAGCACTTTTGTTTTCACTGTTGAAGGCAGATCAGTATGGCATATGGTGATTTCTAAACCCAGGATCGACTAATTCTGTTTTGTACATCTAGGTCGGAGGCAAATGATCTGGCTCTGAGGTTGGCCTGGCAGTATACCGGCCACAAAGACATCATCACACATAGAGAAGTAAGGTCAAACAGAAACACACTGTCTTGTGCCTCCTCTTTCTCTGCACTGGGATCTAAACAGTAACACCAATTTCTTACATCTAAGCGTGAAGCTCACAGTTTAAATATTAAAAAAACCTGATTTTTAATTCTACATCTGTATCTAGACACCCATGTGTTTTGCTTATGGATATTGCATAGTCAGTCATCTGCTTTGTGGTATGCAAAATCTTGCTGTGCAAAAGAATGCATCACCTGGTCTTTGGTTTCAATTTAAATGAACGCCATATCCCTTTCAAAATATTGCATGTGTTTATTGCCTGCTTGCTGCTAAACTGCTGCTTTTTTTTTCTGCACCCCACAATTTACTCTGATAAGCAAAAGAATCATTAGAAGATTAGATAACTTAAGCCCTCTCAAACATAGTGGAACTTTGTTCTGTGAGATTCTAGCAAATGTTTCAATCAGTGTGCTTCCCCTGCAGTGCCTACCATGGTCATGTGTCATCGCTCATGATCAGTCCATATAAGTTTCATCAGATGGCTGTGCAGAGAGCAAGCCAACATGCGCATGTGGTGAGTGTTGCAACATGAGACATTTGACATATTGGATTTGACATAAGGTCCACATGCCCCAAAAGTGCTCAGACACTATTCTTGAAGTAGTCAAAAATTGTTCAGAGGTGGCCAACTATATTGTGCAACTTCTAATGCCTCTTTCTGCATTTTCAGCATTTATTTGATCAAAAATACAGCAAAACAGTCATATTGTGAAATAATATTACAATGTAAAATAGCTGTGGTTTCTTCGTGAAATGTATTTATTCCTGTGAGAGCAATTTCCGTCTTAAGTGTCACATGAGTCTTTTAGAAACTTTAATAAAATAAGTACATTGTATGCTCATTTGGTGTCTCATTTCTTGTTTCTTACTTCTGTGCTGCTATCATATATTGTGCAATGACTTGAATACACTTCTTCCATGGGCATGTATTTCATTTCTGAACTTAAAATTAGTTTTGATAATTTGCAGAGCATATCATATGCATTTATATCACACTGAAGAAAAATAAAATTCTTAAAGAAAAAAAAAACGTTGACCGTTTAATGTCATGGCGCGGCTAAGTAGGATAATTCACCTACAAATAAAAAAGATAGTTTCTGTCATTATTTATTCACGCTCATGTCATTCCAAACCTATATGAGTTTTTTTTTTTCTTATATTGAACATAAAAAATAAAAAAAAAATAACAAAAGATATTTTGAAGAATGCTGGTAATCAAACAGTTGATGGTCCCCACCGCCACTAGACTTCCATAGTATATCTTTTCCTACTACGTGGGAGTCCAACAGAGACCACAACAACTGTTTGGTTCTTCAAACATTCTTTAAAAAAACTTCTTTTCTGTTCAACATAAAAAAAGAAACGTGTTTACAGGTTTTGGAACGACATGAGGGTGAGTAAATGATGATGGAATTTTCATTTTTGAATTTTCATTAAACTATTCCTTAAGTTTAGGTTGTGCAATTCATATTTGTTAAAACAAATTACTTTGAAAAATGTTTTTATAACTTAAATGCATGTTAACCATTAGTTTGGACTGAAACCTCTGTGGATGTTTGGATGAATGTGTAGTGTGTGTGTGTTGTGTGTGTGGGTTGGCTGTGTGTGTGTGTGTGGTGTGTGTGTTGTGAAACTAGCCTCTCAGTCATCACTCCATTCTACTCTGACTGTGGTGATCAGTCAGTAATTGTGTTACAAGTTAGTAGTAGCCACATCAGCATACGTAACCACTTAGCATGTATTTTTTATGAAAAGTTTAAAGACACTGGGTTTTTCTTTTCTCTAATGTTGACAATATGCTACATGTTTAAAGTGGACTACAGTACAATCAGGGGCCTTGTGACTTGAATGTAATCCTTGCTACGGCCATGAAATACCGTTCCACAAATAGTGATAAGACTACCCATAACAGTTTTTTGTTAACAGCCAGCATTTAAACTATACCTATTCATAAATTGTCAATTTAAAAATGATTTTTAAATTATAGCAATAATTATGCATTACATTAAAAAATCTGCAGAATAAAAGAGTTGTACTTAAATTTGCCAGCATAGTGAAATATTTATTTCTGCACTGTAAATTTTTATTAACTATTCATAAATGTGATAAATCCTTAGGCTCTCAGTCCAGACATTTATAGAGGCAAATACTGTGAGGACCACCCTGACCCTGCCACTGCCTATGCTGAAAACATGTCAAAGATATAATTGAGCAGGCCCATAAAAAGGGACGTAAGGTAAGTTAATTTATTTAACATCCACAGTAATCAGCATTTTTCACTGACTGTACTTTTAAACAGTGGTCCATTATTTATCGCCCAAAAATCAAAATTATTACAATAACAAAACACCCACAAATCATACCAAACACGTCTTAAAGGGTTAGTTCACCCAAAAATCAAAATTATGTCATTAATGACTCCCCCTCATGTCGTTCCAAACCCGTGAGACCTCCGTTCATCTTCGGAACACAGTATAAGATATTTAAGATTTAGTCCGAGAGCTTCTGATCCTCCATTGAAAATGTCTGAACAGTATACTGTCCATGTCCAGAAACGTAATAAAAACATCATTCAAAGTAGTCCATGTGACATCAGAGGGTCAGTTAGAATATGTTGAAGCATCGAAAAATACATTTTGGTCCAAAAAGAACAAAAAAATGACTTTATTCAGCATCGTCTTCTCTTCCGGGTCTGTTGTCAATCCGCGTTCACGACTCTACAGTGACGCTGCTGACATAAGACGCTGCTGACGTGTTATCTGGTGTGCCCGAGCTTCGTTTGCAGTCTGAGGGACTGTATTCAAGCTATTCTACATTGTTTGTATTTTGGTATTGCTATATTTTTTTAAAACAGTGCGTAAGTTAGAATGTCACGTAACTCCAAATCCCCAAAAACAAACACACAACAGACCCGGAAGAGAAAACAAAGCTGCGTCACTGCAGTGCCGTGAACGCGGATTCACAACAGACCCGGAAGAGAAGACAATGCTGAATAAAGTCGTAATTTTTGTTCTTTTGGGACCAAAAAATGTATTTTTGATGCTTCAACAAATTCTAACTGACCCACTGATTGTCACATGGACTACTTTTGATGATGTTTTTATTACCTTTCTGGGCATGGACAGAATACCGTACATAAATTTTCAATGGAGGGACAGAAAGCTCTCGGACTAAATCTAAAATATCTTAAACTGTGTTCCGAAGATGAACGGAGGTGTTACGGGTTTGGAACGTGACATGAGGGTGAGTCATTAATGACATAATTTTGATTTTTTGGGTGAACTAACCCTTTAAGGCAAGACACAGACATCACTGTTCAGTCATGACCAAAATGTTTTGGCCGTGACATAAATTTTGTGTTTTGCAAAGGTTGTTCTTCAGTATTGTAGATTATTTTCAATATAATTTCTATGGTATACTAAAAAAACAATGATAAGCATATCATATGTTTTAAATGATTCTATTGGCAAAAAAATATAATGAGTCAATATTTACAGACTCAATTCACTCTGTTCATAACCCTCTGCAGTTCGCTCTGGCATGCTGGATATTAGCTTCTGGGCCAAATCCTGACTGATGGCGATCCATTCTTGCCTTATTAGTTCTCGGACTTAATCACAATTTGTGGGCTTCTGCTTGTCCACTCGCATTTTGAGGACTGATCACAGGTTCTGTATTGGATTGAGATCCAGGGAGTTGCCCGGCCACAGGTCCAAAATTTCAATGTAATGATCTTCGAGCCACTTTTTATCACTCTTGCTTTTTGACAGTGCTCTCTAGCATGCTAGAAAATGAATGTATCATCACCAGATTGTTCATGAATTTGTTGGAAGAAGTCCCTCTTGTAGGACGTTTTGATACCATTCTTTATTCATGGCAGTGTTTTTGGGCAGACTGAATTATGAGAGAGTCCACTCCCTTGGTTGAAAAGCAACCCAACACATGGATGGTCTGAGGATCCTTCACTTTTGGCACAACACAGGACTCATGGTAGCATTCGCATTTTTTCTTCTCTGAAAAATCGATTTTCCCAAATGTCCCAAACCGTCGGAAGGGAGCTTCATCAGAGAAAATATCTTTCCACCAGTCTTCTGCTGTCCAATCCTTTTACTTCCTGCAGAAATTCAGTCTGTCCTTGACGTTTTTCTTGGAGATAAGTGGCTTCTGCTGGATACCCTGGGACATACTGAAGACTTCTTCACTGCAGTCAAATCTCTCTCCTTGAAGTGCTTGATGATCTGGTAATGGTTCTTTCGGGTGCAATATTCTTTGTAGCAATTTCCTTGCATGTGAGGCCATTTTGATGCAAAGCGATAATGGCTGCACATGTTTCTTTGGAGGTAACCATTGCTAACAAGAACATGAAGATTGGAATTGTATAGCAATCAGTCTGCTCTTACAATCTAATTAGTATGATAGTGATTAACCTGACTAGTACTCATTCGCACTTTCAAATGTGCTGCTGATATGATTAGTCAGTTAATGTTAGCTGGTCATTTTGTGTCAGGATCAAAAAACAGTGATGTTTTTATTTTTATTTGTTTTATGAAAAGTTCATTTTTTGGCCAATGAAGCTTTTAGCAATTATTAAAATGCATCTGATCACTCTACACAATAATCTAGAAACAATGTGAAAGAACACCACAAACAGCTTAAAGCAGCCAAACTTTGCAAAACACAAAATTTATGTCACTGCCAAAACTTTTGCCCATGACTGTAGTACCCCAACTGATTGATTACAATTTTTTTTTTTTTTTTTTTTTTTTTGTGTATTACAAGTTTTCTGAAATGTTTAAATACAGTAATTAGGCAGTATATAATTAAGTGCACTACATCTGAAAACTGGATAAAGCCAGGTTCAAAAGTTTTGTTTGAATTTGTTTTTTACAGATGGACTATTTGATATACATTTTTTAAATCAATCCATATATCAGAAAAATACTGTCAATAGTTAAATAATGTTGTAGGAATGCTTTCATAAATGTTTTCAATCTTTTAGTTATAAGAAGTCAAATAACCCAAAATCTCAAAAATGACCAGTGCATGTAGTGTCTTGCCTTAAATTCATTGATAGGATCTTTCAGTTCTCTGGTTTCTTGTGTGATCTCTTAAATTCTTCTTCCCTAATTGATTTAAACTATCCTTTCCTTTTCCCTCCCCACATTTCCTCTGCTCTCCACCTATTGCTGTTTCTCTTTTCTCCAGGCTGAGCTGAGACGGCAATTACTCTTGCCACCTCAAGGCCCAAAGGGAGCCCCTTAACCCTCTGTTGCAAGAAAAATAATTGGCCTTTACACATGAGAATTAACATGAATCTGTGAGGATCGATGAATAAACTGCCCAAACACCATGGCAACTGTGTCAAAATGATATGTCTTTGTATTTCGTTTTCTTCCTGAGGTTGTCTGTGAACATTCTATGCTTTCTTCAGCTCTTGTGTTCTGCTCATGGCAGTGGCTGTCATAGTCATCTAAAGCAGCTTTTAAAAAGGATGCTTCTTCCTCGCATGTATTTACAATAGGTTACAAGGGACTCATGGGATCCTTTTTTTTTTTTTTGCGTAGATTGCCGCTTTTATCGCTGAGTCACTGCAGAGTTGCGGAGGGCAGGTCATTCCTCCAGTGGGCTACTTCCAGAAAGTGGCACAGTATGTACTACTAAGTGCTTGGTTAAAACATTTTAGTTACAAAATTATTTCCTTCATTAAAGGGGTCATATGATGCTGTTAAAAAGAACATTATTTTGTGTATTTGGTGTAATGCAATGTGTTTATGCATTTTGAGGTTCAAAAAACATATTATTTTCCATATAATGTACATTATTGTTTCTCTTCTATGCCCCGCATTTCTGAAATGCGTTGATTTTTACAGAGCTCAGCACTCTGAAAAAGCGAGGTGTGCTCTCACTGGCCAGATATCCAGTGCGTTGTGATTGTCCGAATGCCTCAACCGTGTGACGGAAATGTTACGCCCCTTAACATACTATGCTGTCTCCCAGGCCAGTAGCATGGGACTCAGTCCAGCTGCTCTACTCATGCACATCCCATCATCGGTTCTCTTTTAGCAGTTCAGTCAATGTACTGTTAGGGGTAACTGAATAACTCGGGATATTGGTTTATTTCATGTCAGAGGGAGTATAAGGCACGTTTATAAACCGAATAACTTAAGTAATTCGTGAATTAGTGCATACTGGAGACGCGAACCGTTTCAAATGATTCAGTTCAATTTGGTGAACTGCTTTGACCGGTTCACTAAGAAGATCCGGTTAAATAGAAAGATTCGTTCGCAATCTGAACATCACTAAATGAGCCAAAAACAATAAAACCCATTACAAACGAGGCATTTTATTACATCCAGCAGGGACATAATTACTGATTATAATGACTTGTCTTTTTACGTGTTGTGTTGCGTATCGCGCTGCGTAAACATAAAACCATGTCTGTATTTGTGATCTGAGAAACAACAAACAACAAGCCTACTCTTACTGCTCAAAACTCACATTGAAATCATCATTGGCAAATTATTTAAATATAAAAAACAAACTTACAGGCTGTGAGTCAGAAGCGCCAGATTGTCCTTGCAAAATTTTAACTGCCCCACTTTATAGAAACAGCCGTTGTGCCACAGACGCATTGCAGGCTACTGATTCAGGAAACAGTCCTCATCCGCCATAAAATGCGCAGCACACATCTGAATATTTGGGTTGGACTGTTCTGGAACAGTGTTGAAAGACAACTTAACCACTGATTTCTAGTCGTATCCTCTTTTGGAAGGCCAAACAAAGTAGTGTCGCTTTCACAACGAAACACACAGCGACTCCAGGACATGGCAGCGGCGGCAACAGAGAGAATAAAAGTTACGCCTTCTTTCTTTGCGTGAACATTTGGGCGGCATTATGCAAATCTTCCCACATAGTGACGTAGAGATGTGGGGGTGTGTTAGAACGAGCCGTTTTAGGGGGTGTGAATGACTCTTAACTTTAATAAAGAATATCTCTTTGGATTTGAGACTTTAGTCTTTGCAACTTTACAGATCTTCTTAATGCACCAAGAGCTTGTAACACTCCAAAGAGAAAGGAAAAATTGAAATCGCATCATATGACCCCTTAAAAAAATTTTTTGGTTTGTTTGTTTTTTTCTGTCAGGTTCTGCCACTAATTCAGGACATGTTTATGTTAAATTTGCTTATTTATTGATTTTATTCATTTTATCTCATTTTAATTTGACAGATGCAACAGACAAAAATATATATGTGACCCTGGACCACAAAACCAGTCTTAAGCATCAATTTTTCGAAACTGTTTTGAAAGCTGAATAAATAATCTTTCCACTGATGTATCGTTCATTAGGTTCGGACAATATTTGGCCGAGATACAACTATTTGAAAATCTGGAATCTGAGGGTGCAAAAAAATCAAAATACTGAGAAAATCGCCTTTGAAGTTGTCCAAATGAATTCTTAGCTATGCATATTACTAATCAAAAGTTAAGTTTTGATATATTTATGGTAGGAAATTTACAAAATATCTTCATGGAACATGATTTTTGGCATAAAAGAAAAAATTGTAATTTTGACACATACAATGTATTTTTGGCTATTGCTACAAATACACCCTTGCTACTTATGACTGGTTTTGTGGTCCAGGGTCACATATATATTTTAATGCACCAGTAACATTAGTCTTAAATCGCTTGCCTAATATGAATATATTATTTAATCTATAATTGTATGCCCATTTATAAATACCTTGGATCCAAGTACATTTGTCAAACTATGGAAATGTCTTAAAATTCATGTATAATGTGAAATATTTTTCTAAAATATGCATACATTCAAATCTGTGCATACTACAACTTTGGCTGTACCACAGGCATGTGAGAAACGCAGGAGGCGTTTTCATTGCTGATGAGGTCCAGGTGGGCTTTGGCAGGGTGGGCACCCACTTCTGGGGCTTCCAGCTGCAGGGAGAAGATTTTGTACCAGATATTGTTACAATGGGCAAACCTATTGGAAATGGCCATCCAATGTCATGTGTGATCACAAGAGAGGTTGCCGAAAGCTTCATGTCATCTGGAATGGAGTACTTTAACACAGTGAGGAGAATAAAAAAAACAAAACATACTGTATTAAATACAGATTAAGACTGAAACAACAACAACAATCTATTTAAAAAAACTATCTGCATTTTTAACAGAAGTGTGAACAGATGCGGCCCCTAAATTAAAAATTTTTACGATGCTGAAGAATGTTTTTGTGTCCTCTAGTTTGGCGGTAACCCAGTATCATGTGCTATTGGACTGGCGGTGCTGGATGTAATTGAGAAGGAAGATCTCCAAGGCAATGCCCTGCACATCGGAAGTTACCTGACTCAGCTTTTGGATGATCTAAAGAAAAGACACCTTTTAGTGGGTGACGTGAGGTTGGTTAACCCAGTCTTAAATTCTAAAATAATAAAATAAGTTGGATGATTATACAAAGTTAGATCCTAAAAGCTATTGTTTCTTTGTGCGTACATCAGCAAAATTTGCAGTGTGAATTAAGGCCATGTGAGTGATAATGTGCGGTGAAACCTTGAACCTATGTTTGCATTAGTTGAAGTTACCTGGCCTCTTTATGTTGCAAGTTGTGTAAATCATTTCCCTGGGGTTGTTTGTGGCAGTAAAATGTGTGTAATAGTGCTGATGAAAGTATGCCTAGAACACACATTGCCAGGAGGTTCAAAGCTGAAGGTCATATATTTTGTTTTCTAGGGGCCGTGGCCTGTTTATTGGGTTGGACCTGGTAAGAAACCGGGATAAGAGGACACCTGCCACTGCTGAAGCTCAGGATGTTATTTACAGGTCAGAGCAAGTCATGCTGTAAAAGGGGAATTTCTGAAGGAATTTTTTTTGTTTGTTTGTTTTTTTAGCAAAGGTTAACAGGTTTAAAAACATACCACACAATATATTTAGTCACTTTTATCTTTGCAAACTATTTGTTACGTATTTGTTCCTTATGTTCATTAACCTAGCCACAAAAAAAAAGCACATTAAAAAAAAGAACTATATAATATAAGAGAATACAGTATATGTGTGTGTGTGTGTGTGTGTGTGTGTGTGCTGAATATATATATATATATACACATATATATATATATATATATATATATATATATATATATTATATATATATATAAATATATACAGGTGGATCTCAATAAATTAGAATGTCATGGAAAAGTTAATTTATTTCAGTAATTCAACTCGAATTGTGAAAGTTGTGTATTAAATAAATCCAATGCACACAGACTGAAGTAGTTTAAGTCTTAGGTTCTTTCAATTGTGATGATTTTGGCTCACATTTAACAAAAACCCACCAATTCACTATCTCAACAAATTAGAATACTTCATAAGACCAATAAAAAAAGAAATAAAAAAAAAACATTTTTAGTGAAATTTTAGCCTTCTGGAAAGTATGTTCATTTACTATACATGGACTCAATACTTGGTAGGGGCTCCTTTTGCTTTAATTACTGCCTCAATTCAGCGTGGCATGGAGGTGATCAGTTTGTGGCACTGCTGAAGTGGTATGGAAGCCCAGGTTTCTTTGACAGTGGCCTTCAGCTCATCTGCATTTTTTGGTCTCTTGTTTCTCATTTTCCCTCTTGACCAAACCCTATAGATTCTCTATGGGGTCCAGGTCTGGTGAGTTTGCTGGCCAGTCAAGCACACCAACACCATGGTCATTTAACCAACTTTTGGTGCTTTTGGCAGTGTGGGCAAGTGCCAAATCCCGCTGGAAAATGAAATCAGCATCTTCAAAAAACTGGTCAGCAGAAGGAAGCATGAAGTGCTCCAAAATTTCTTGGTAAAAAGGTGCAGTGACATCACAGACTGTGGAAATTTAACACTGGACTTCAAGCAACTTGGGCTATGAGCTTCTCCACCCTTCCTCCAGACTCTAGGACCTTGGTTTCCAAATGAAATACAAAACTTGCTCTCATCTGAAAAGAGGACTTTGGACCACTGGGCAACAGTCCAGTTCTTCTTCTCCTTAGCCCAGGTAAGACGCCTCTGATGTTGTCTGTGGTTCAGGAATGGCTTAACAAGAGGAATGCGACAACTGTAGCCAAATTCCTTGACATGTCTGTGTGTGGTGGCTCTTGATGCCTTGACCCCAGCCTCAGTCCATTCCTTGTGAAGTTCACTCACATTCTTGAATCAGTTTTGCTTAACAATCCTCATAAGGCTGAGGTTCTTTCAGTTGGCTGTGCATCTTTTTCTTCCACACTTTTTCCTTCCACTCAACTTTCTGTTAACATGCTTGGATACAGTACTCTGTGAACAGCCGGCTTCTTTGGCAATGAATGTTTGTTGCTTACCCTCTTTGTGAAGGGTGTCAATGATTGTCTTCTGGACAACTGTCAGATCAGCAGTCTTCCCCATGATTGTGTAGCCTAGTGAACCAAACTGAGAGACCATTTTGAAGGCTCAGTAAAACTTTGCAGGTGTTTTGAGTTGATTAGCTGATTGGCATGTCACCATATTCTAATTTGTTGGTTTTTGTTAAATGTGAGCCAAAATTATCACAATTAAAAGAACCAAAGACTTAAACTACATCAGTCCATGTGCACTGAATTTATTAAATACACGAGTTTCACAATTTGAGTTGAATTACTGAAATAAATGGATTTTCCACGACATTCTAATTTACTGAGATGCATCTGTATATATGTATGTATATATATATATATAAAAAAATAATATATATATATATATATATAATTTTTTTTTTTTTTTTAAGCTAAAAGAGCAGCGGATACTGCTCAGTGCTGATGGCCCCCACCGCAATGTTCTGAAGTTCAAGCCTCCCATGTGCTTCTCCAGAGAGGATGCTGAACTCGTCGTGGAGAAGATTGACCAAATTCTGACAGGTAATTCTGGTAACTCAAAACTTTAATGGGTTCACACTCCTCATGGCAATTTGTGTTTTCTTCTTTTGTCTTAGACTTAGAAAAGACTTTGGGCCTCCAAATGTCTGAAGCAGTAATTTCAGAGAATGGACACACTAAGAGAAAGGTAATCTTGCAGGTAATGTAAAAGCTACAAGAATCAGAAGAAATCAAACAACTAAGATATTTTGTTCTTTACATTTTGGTCCCAAGGAACCCAGTGATGAAAATGGCCTCGTTCATCCTTCAAATGGCAGCAGCCACAGCCACAAGCACACTGTCACACTACCTCATGACAAAAAAACCAATAAGAGACAAAAAACCTAATGAAACGTCAGGGGACAGGCTAACTGTTTTTAATTACAGACTATTTAATTATATCTGTAACCTTTTTCCATGTTTTTATGGATCTAAAAATACACTGCATAAGGAATGTTTTGCCATATACTGTATTTTAATGGTGCCAGTCAAAACTGTATCACTGTTTTTGATTTATGAATTTTGAAAAATTACCTCTCAGTAAAATAAAACTATCCAATACTATCATTAAGAACAGTTTTAGCTTTCACATATGCTTTTTAGAAAGCTGTATAATGCAGTAAAAAGGAATAAGAAAAAAAGACAAATAAATAAAACACAAGAAGACCCCAGAAAAACAAATCGATATGTATACATAGCATTATCCGTGTTGTGGCCATTGAATTGAGGGATATATTTTTAGTGCTGGGCTGGGTGGTTTTGAGGGTGGTTTTGTGCATGCATCTATGCCAAATTAGGCACTTTAAGTGCACCTTCAACACTGCTCATTTTGCAACAGCCTGCTCAGCTGTATGAGTAAATGCTCACCCAGCAGGTTCTGCTGATGTCTGCCACAGTAAAACAGCTGGATAATTATTCCTGTCTGATAGTAATGGAAAACACTCTCTAGATAAAATAAAAGGCAACACGGTAGGGGAGGGGGGATGAAAAAGTGACATTTTTCAATGTTTAAAATGGCATTTAGAAAATAATCATCAGTTTATATTATTTAGTCTCGCGTAGCCAGACCTTCAAACTGACGGCTGAAGGTCTGGAATCCATGGCAGCTTTCACTGGCCAAGGCCCACCCATGAGGCAGTTTGACCGACATGTCAAACAACCAATCACAGTTTGTTTCATTCAGCGTCACATTTCAGGGTGTGGAAATGTCGCTACAATAACAGACCGATGTGTAAAATAATATATAAGTGCTCGTCGTCACAGTTGTAATCACAATGGCTTTCTTCCTTCGTAAGGGGGTTTGGTGCAGAACGTTAAAGAACACACGTCTCCCAGAAATCCTGTATAATTCAACCAATCCGATGATGACTTTGAAACCCCAGGGGCCCGTTTCAGAAAGGAGGTTAAGTGAAAACTCTGAGTATGTTAACCCTGAAATGAGGGAAACTCTAGGGTTTCCGTTTCAGAATGGGAGGTTTGTCAAACCCGGGAAAGCAGGGTAAGTCAAGCCCGTTTCTGAAAGAGCGGTAACTTATACTCAGAGTCAGTTTTGGTGGTAACTTACTCTATGTAACTAACATGGTCAGGAGCAGGTTTTCTTCAGTAAACCCAGAGTTTCTTTTGGTCTCCTCCCCTTTTTTAAAGCGCAGGTGATATTTAAATACTTCATTCATTCATGCATGCTGCAAAAATGCTTTTCTTACTAAGTATTTTTTTTCCTTATTTCAAGTACAAATATAAAAAATATATATAAAATCAAGATGGATTTTCTATATAAGAAATTGATATAAGATATTTTATAAGATATAGGACATAAGTCTTGTTTCCTGGTGGGGGGGGGTCTAAATTAAGTACATTTTACTTAAGTAAAATTATATGCCAGAGTGGTAATAAAAATAATTTAAATTAAAATGGAAAACAAGATTATTTGGAGTATCTATTACTAAGTGCAAATCTGCTGTAGCGCCGCCCTCCATTTAATACAATGCGCTTGAATCACGGCTTCAATGGTGTAGGCAGTAACATGTTGGGTGTGGAGAACTAGCTTGTAACGCGATTGATCGGGTTTGAACCCAGCTTTTGCCGAGCTCGTTCTTCTCACTTTTCCCATCACATTAGAATTTATTTTCATTAAAAATGAAGAAAACGTTCTAAAAGTGGAAGTAAAGTGCCTAACGAGTGTTTAATAATGATAAAAGTATTTATAATTTTAATAAATATAATCATTATTATTGCATCCTGTTAATGTACAACAATACTGAGGTGCAAATAGTATGTATCCGCCAGTATAAAGTATAAACAGCATCTAATTATTATTTACACTTAGCCTGTTGCAAAGAACTGCTTCTTTTACATGGTAAATAGAATATATCATGATTTTCACTAAGTGTAAATAGCATCTAGAGCTATTTGCACTTAGCCTGCTGTAAAAAAGATCTATTGCTAAGAAAGTAGGCTATGTTAATTCCACTTAGTGTAAATAGCCACTGCCAAATTTTTCTTACCCTATTGGCAGATCATTTGTAAAATAAGAAAAATGCACTTAAATTATTATTATTATTCTCTATATTTTTTTGCCCGTGAGATACCATGAAAATGAATAGCCTATTAGTTCCATAACCTACCGTTCTGCCAGTTTTCACCTGTGATATTACAATAGTGACAAGAATTAAACTTGTATTGAATCTGAAGTATGCAGATGTCTTTTTGGCGGGAGCTGTTGCCATGGTGAATCATAATATCAGCGCTCCATTGATCATGGCTTCTCATAGTCATGGTGCACGCGCTAAACTCAGAGTTTCCCATCTCAGAGTAAGTCAACTCAGAGTTCAAGTTTTAAATTGGTTGAACCTTCTTATTGAAACGGGCCCCTGAAGTGTTTCGACTTTTGTGTGCCATATTCATCAGATGTTCAGCCAACGGTTGTTAACCATTATTAAACTAAAAAATAAAGACCCAGTACAGTTCTGTTTTTATTTAGACTTTTGCTCTGCTGCAGTGATAACATTTTTTAGGCCAACCCAGAGGTTAGCATCACGCTTGTTCCCACTCCAAAACCTAATTGGATGTTTCTGTTGACTTTTGGATTATTGCAGAAAATAAGCTCTGTGACCAACAAAAGTTGATAATTCTTACACATTAAATTAATCATATTAATCTAGTGAGCAAAACGTATTTGAATTTCGAAGTGTAAATACAATAGCCAGTAAAGTAAAAAAATAAAGTAAACAAGGGTTACTTACACCAACTACACCAATGGACACATGACTCCAATATCACCACCCACCTTAAGCTTCTGACAACCCTTTATTTAAAAAACATTTCCCTTAAATTTGAGTTAGAATAATTTACTAAAGCATGATTATAAACACAATGAGAACATAAAAGGTCTATTGAGTAGATGAATTAACAAGTTGGTTTGGCCAACAAATATACGTTATCCCTGCAGCATTTATTTCAATTGAGTCCATCCAGTGCTGCTCCCTTGAAAGTTTTAAAACAAACCAGGTGACAGTCCACTTGTCCAAATAGCCACACTTGCGGTCTTCGCACTTCCACTTGACTACTTATGAAATATTTCCTTTATTTGGCCAAAGTGTCTAAGTGAGGATGAAGACCACAAGTGTGTGTAGAACTTTTCATTACCTGTGGCCTGTAGCACAAAGCCGGTTTCAGTTTTTACCCAGGTAAGTTCACTTTGTAAGGTCCACCCGATTGGCCCAAGAAAGGTATAAAATGGTGGATGAAAAATTATTACATTTAAGTTAAACTCTAATCTGACTCCATTTTATCTATCTATTTCACTCTTTAATCGTACTGAATCTCATTGATCTTATTCCTATAACACTTTGAGTCTCGTACCGGCCAGTGTACAGATCTCATATTCACAAACTCGTCAAGCTTGGTCATCAGACAGATGCGACTGACTAATATTCTGAACAGCTTGTGCAATACTTAGCTCATTCTAGAATACTTTTATTAGTCCCCATAGATCTGTAAACACTTAGTTAAGGTAAGACTACATCTAAACAGAGGTCATGACCATTACTATAGAACCAAGTTGACCAACTTAACTTCTTCTAAGTAACTTTATATAATCATTCCGTGATTTCTCACGTACACTTTTTGAATTTGAGGTTGAGGCTGACCCAAATTTAGGTTGGTCAATGACCCACTGTTGTTCTAAATGAAAAAAACCAATAGCCTCTACAGTCTAAGTACAACGTGTTAGCCGGAGCTCTAAAACAGTTTAGTCTGTTACTAACCTGAGCGCAGATTTGCGGTGTTATAGACATAATTAATTAGTCAATAATCTCAGAGTAAGTCAGAATGAATTCAAATGTAACAATTTATTATCAGTCAGGTTAATATGTATTATGACGATTTTACATAGTCAATTTAGAATATCAAATCAATTCAAATCAATACATAAAATTCTCAAAAATAAATCTAAGAGTAAAAAATGCATACCTGATTTTAGAAAGATACTTAGTGTGAAGTGTAGAGACACACACCACACTACTTTCAACTTTACACCAGTGTTGGACAAAGTACACAGATCAAGTACTTGAGTAAAAGTACAGATATGTATAATCAAATATTGCTCCAGTAAAAGTAAAAGTACTCCTTTTTCAATTTTACTCGAGAGAGTGAAAGTACAAAAGTACTAAATTTTTATGTACTTAAGTAAAAAAGTACTGATAGACAGATACCGATTTATTTTGCAATTTTTTATATAGGCTACTTAATTTAATTTTATATTAATATTTTTTTATAATCCTACTGCTCAAAATACCTGGGTTTTTCACAAAATTACCAGTATATGGAGTCAAAATATATTTTTGTTGTTGATATGGATTACGTTGACGAGAGTGATGTAGTAATGTTCACTGTGACGCTTGCATTGCGGTGTACCTGAGAGAAAACAGATTTGACTATCTGATTTTCACCAGTAAGAAAAAAGTGTTTTAAAGTTTGTTGTTTTGCAGAACAGCACAGTTATATATAACATGAGAATAATGCCTGAATTTAGGAAGAAAAAAAAACATTTTAAGGAAAATATAATTATATTTTTCATAATATTTTTTTCTTCTCAAACCTTGTCTGTGGTGAAAAAAACACCCCTGGCCAAATGCCCTCAGAGGGCATCACTTCCCACTTTGATAATTACCGTAGTTACCATTTTCTGAACATCACATCCTTTCTTTTTCCCCCAGATGCAATCTATCTTGATGGTTGATTGAATAAAAATATTTGGACTTTATTCTAAAATTACAAAAGAAAAAACAATGTAAAACATAGCACCAGCAAGCTTGTTAGCTAGACAGTTAGCATCCAGCTAACAATATTTACTTATTTTGAGTATGGTTATGAATAAACATTCATATCTGTCTACTCGGCTAGTTAATCCAAACAATATAAAAATGTATACTGTTGATAAACTATATATAAAACAAACGTCACATAGGGCTAAATGCGTAGCATTTTAATAAAACCATTAATGTTATGGCAGCGGGGTATTTGAACGTGCATGAGTTATTTTAATGTTTTGGTTTATTTACCTAAAACATAGAGACACTGATGTTGATGTGTTTGCAAGCATTTCAGTGGGCTTGAATAGAGCACCCTTTACAGCAGATTTAGTTCACAAACAACTGACAGCTTTGAGCTAAATATGATTTTCAGTTACAATAATTAATCCTAAAATCGGCATAACTTACTTTTAGCAGCATCAGTTGCATGCGTATGCTCACAAGAACTCTCGGTTCTTATTTGTGAATTCAGTTCACTGGAGACTCGCACTAAATGGTTCATTTGAATCAGTGAGTTGTCGACTGGAGAACAGCTGTAATCGGATCATTCTAATTCATGAATGAATTGTTTGGTGTGATGTGCGAACCGATTTAAAAGTTTCATTGAAAATAATCAGTTCGTTCTTGAATCAGACACAGCTTCTGCTTGTTGGAGCATGTGATATATTATAAGGAGTAACAATATGTTTTATGAAATGTAGTGAAGTAAAAAGTATGATCTTATGCTTTGGAATGTAGTGAAGTAAAAGTTACTCAAAATAAAACTACTCCAGTAAAGTGCAGATACTTGAAAAATGTACTTAAGTCCACCACTGCCTGATACAGAATCACCTCCTGCCACATTTCCTAAAAGGGGGTCATATGATGTTGCTGAAAAAAATAAGAACATTATTTTCTGTATTTGGTGTAAATGAAATGTTTATTTATTATGCGGCGGTTTAAAGGTTCAAAAAACATTATTTTCCACATACTGTACATTATTGTTTTCTCCTCTATGCCCTGCCTTTCTGATACGCATCGTTTTTACAAAGCTCATTGTTCTGAAAAGCCAGGTGTGCTCTGATTGGCCAGCTATCCAGTGTGTTGCGATTGGCCGAATAACTCAAGCGTGGGACGGAAATGTTACGCCCCATGCCATACTGTAATGCGTGTCCTGCTCAGAACACCGGCGCGACAAGACAAAAACAATAAAACCCATTACAAACGAGCCATTTGTTGCATCCAGTGGGGACATAATTATGGATTATAATGATTTATACTGTCTTTTTCCGCGTTGCGTCGCACCGCGTAAACATGAAACCATGTCTGCATTTGTGATCGGAGAAACAACAAACCAGCACTACTCTACACAGCTCAAAACTCGTGTTTAAATCATCAGTGGCAAATCCTTTAAATATGTAAACGTACTTACAGACTGTGAGTCAGAACAGCCGGCACTGTAGTCTATTCCCAGGATCAGGAAACAGTTCTCTATGAAATGCGCTGCACACATCTGTATATTTGGAAGGCCAAACAAACTGTTTTCACTTTCACAACGAAACGTTCCACAACATGGCGCCGGAGGCAACAGGGAGAATAAAAGTTACGCCTTCTTTCTTTGCGTAAACATTTGGGCGGGCGTTATGCAAATCTTCCCACATTGTGATGTAGACATGTGGGGGCGTGTTTAAATGATGCGTTTTAGGAGGGCGTGGACTAGTCTAAACTTTTATTAAGAATATCTCTTTGGGTTTGAGACTTTAGTCTTTGCAACTTTAGG
The DNA here is from genome assembly GCF_018340385.1 of Cyprinus carpio. Taxonomy (NCBI): domain Eukaryota; kingdom Metazoa; phylum Chordata; class Actinopteri; order Cypriniformes; family Cyprinidae; genus Cyprinus; species Cyprinus carpio. The sequence goes on from NW_024879179.1 coordinate 272,954, forward strand.
GATGTTATTTATTCATGAACAGCTTGTAACACTCCAAAGCAATCGCATCAAATGACCCCTTTAAGTAACCTCAGACCAAGACACACATCCTCCAAAATGGAGACAGGAACTATTTGAATTTCTAATGATCAAAGTGAATTAACACCTTTTGGGACAGAAGTAAATTTGCATGAAAGGCACTGGAAATTGACAGACCCTCTACAGAAATCAACTTATCTCTATACTCTTAGGATCTGTAATACCTTTTTATGGCTGTCTACTCCTATTGTTAAGACCTCTTTACCAGACACACAGAGACCTTTCAAATGATATCAACCAGGAACAGTTGCTTTGTTATAAACTCTGATTAAGAATCGCTGTTTGGTGATCTCTGTAGTGTCCTGTGTTTAGATATAAAAGAAAAGAGAGAGGGAGAGAGTGAGTAAAGGAAGTGGATGGGTGAGAAGGAAATTCACTCACATCTTCTCCAAGTTAATTTGAATACACTGTGTGTGTATTGTCCGTCTCAGAAGATCAACGTGTCTGAGGTTCTATAATTCTTAAAGTTCATGTTTAGTTTGAGAGAACTGAGATTTCGGCGCTCAATAAGGTAGGTTGGTTTTTAGTGGGTTTCATCGCCATGGTAACATACACTACATGGCTACCCTGCTCCGGAGCAGGTTTTATTATGGGTTAGAGATCACACAAACCTAAACTGGACCATTCAGCTGTGAGCAAAGTGAAATATACACTCAAAAAAATCAATTGTTGAATGATCATGATTTAATCGTGGCACCCATTATGCATCTAATCAAATCAAGTAAACTTGGACTACTTTGAATATGTTACATGAACACAATATACAGGTGCATCTCAAAAAATTAGAATGTCATGGAAAAGTTCATTTGAGTAATTCAACTCGAATTGTGAAACTCGTGAAATAAATTCAGTGCACACAGACTGAAGTAGTTTAAGTCTTAGGTTCTTTTAATTGTGATGATTTTGGCTCACATTTAACAAAAACCCACCAATTCACTAGCTCATCAAATTAGAATATGGTGACATCAGCTAATCAACTCCAAAGACCTGCAAAGGTTTCCTGAGCCTTCAAAATGGTCTCTCAGTTTGGTTCACTAGGCTACATAATCATGGGGAATTGTGTTTACCAAAAGTTCTAGTAAATCTACAAAAAAAAGCACAGAAAACATGCAAACAACTAATTTTTTTTTTTTTTATTAATTTTTAATATTATATATTTTTGGCTTTAACATGCACCAATTAAGTTTAAAACTGCTTTCTTTACCGCTTTACTTTAACCCCTATGTGGTGTTGGGGACATTTTCGTCCACTAGGGGGTAAAGTTGAGTCTTACTTTGGCCACAACTTTCTCTGTTTCAGCAAATGGAATGATTTTTGGTGACAAATCTTATTTTGACACATATTTTGGGGAAAATGCTTCGAAAATTTTCAAAAACTCAACAATACACTGTGGTCAAATTCACTACCCTTTCGTTATGTTCGTGGATGAAAACATCCACTAAATTAAACTGCTGTAAAAAAATGTATCAGATAAATTGTTTTTTTTTTTTCTTTTTTGCATAAATCTAATTAATCAGCCTCAGTCCTGATCACAACTACCAAATGTTAAAAAAAAAAAAATCCAAGATTTTAACTCTCCCATTTACTAAGTTCATAAATTATGTCACTGATTTGGGGGGGGGGGGGGGGGCAAACAAAATGACTTATTTTCAATATAAAAAGTGACTGTGGACTGGATATTGTTTTACCTTTTATCACAGTCTTGGGCATGTCAAAGATTAGTAATAGCATTGGCTTTGATGCATTGTTAGTTTTTGTGCAGCATTAGATTTAATTTTTTTTTATCTCCCTCATTTACTGTTTCATGGCTGTTTTTGCCCCATTGACTTCCATTATAACAACATTTTTTGATTGCCAAAGCCATGGCACCATACAATCATGCATTCTTGATTTGTTGGTAGTTTTCCTTCTGTACTGGGAAGAGGGTAAAATTTTGTTCTTCGTTTTTACAGTTGATCATCTAGGTGGGCACCATTACCCCTTTAGATAGGCCTGTGCAAAAAAAAAAAAAAAAAAAACAGTTCAGTTTCTGGCTTGTATGTGGAGTTAGTAGGTATGGAGTATAACAGCAAAATATTAGTGTGTGTGTGTGTGTGTGTGTGTTTGTGACTCAGGACACAACTTGTATAATGACATGGGTATGACACAGGTATCTCACAGCGGAGAGAGGGTACCTTATGAGGACATAACCCATGTCCCCATTTTTCAAAACGCTTTTATAAACCATACAGAAAGAGTTTTTGTTTTTTTTTTTTTTTTTTTTTTTTTTTTTTTTTGAGAAAGTAAAAATGGCCCACAAAGTTTCCTGTAAGGGGTAGGGTTAGGGTGTAGGGTTGATGTAGGGCAATAGCACATACAGTTTGTAAAAGGCATAAAAAACCATTATGCTATGGATGATGTCCCCACAATTCACAAAAAACAAATGTGTTGTGGTGTGTGTGTTGAGGGTGGATTAGGAGAGAGAGAGAGGAGAGAGAGAGAGCAAGAGAGATGGTGACGAGGAGCGGCGAGAGTAGAGGAGAGATTCTTGATTAGTGGAGTTTTTTCCCTGTTGGGTAAAGAGGTATAAAAATGTTATTTTTACAGTTTATGTTATCACTAGGTGGGCCACATTCACCCTTAGATAGGCCTGGCCAAAAAAAAAAAAATAGTTTCTGGCTTGTATATGGAGGTATTAAACAGGTCCAAAATTTCACACGTGAGGTCTTTGTTGTTAATTGTGTTGGAGTGAATGTGGTATGCCGTGCGGTGTGTGGTGAATAAAATGGTTGTTGATTTATGTGGTGATGTGTTGTTGTTGTGAGGGTTGTGGATGACGAGCTCTAGAGCGATGGTAGAGTTGAGAGAGAGACCTTTGCACACTTTATAGCTTGAATGTATCCTGAAAAAATCAAAAAATATGCACCAATACGACTCTCAGAACTACCATGGACTAACGATACCAAAATAAGTGTTTTTATGCACCTAGACCTGGCTGACGTAGCCTTGTTTGATGGTGAGAATACAGACCAAACAAAAACAAGTGGATTTAAACACTTGCATGTTCATCCTACTGGTCATTGGCTGGTGAGAAGAGCAGCAAGCAACATGAACAAAGGGCTTGACTTGTAACAAAGTTTTTAGAAATGATTATGATCAAGCTTGCACCTCTCCAGCAGTGCTTAAATTTTGCTTCTTGGATTTCTATTTTTGCTTAAAGCTGTTTGGTGCTCAGTTTTCTCGATCAGGCCTTCGTGGGTTGATTAATTAGGCGATGTTAAGTGCGCAAAAAAATTTGAAAAAAAAAAATTATCTGATACATTTTTTACAGCAGTTGGAATTTAGTGGATGTGTTCAATCCAGACATAACGAAAGGGTAGTGAATTTGAACAACGCACAAGGTTTAAGTCTCCTATCCATTTTAGTGTTTCTAACACAATGTATAAGAAACATTTAACCAACAAAATCTTGGATCTTGACAAAACTGATACCCAAGCAAACGCTTGTAGGACTTGCCCTTTTGCGTCTAAAGCTTCTTAAAAATTACCACTAATTTTTAACACTACCCCTTTTGGGAATTTGTTAAGGTAAACCTTGGACTGACACAAAAAAAATAATAACCAGGGTGCACCTGCGATGTATGAACTGGCTTGGTAGAATGTTGTAGACAGAAGTTTCCACAATAACCAAAAGTTTCCAGTTGGTGGAGGAATCAAACACCACTGATTTTACTGCGAAGAGTTTGGGGAGAGATGGTGTCCTATGGAGAACACCCTTCTAAGTCCTTTTCCTCTCTCCCTGCTGATGGAGCAAATGTCCACATGGGATTTCGGTTTCTCATTTCGATATCGACCACAAAAAAAGCTGCAAACGTTCATGAGGAATTTCACTCAGTGGAGTCGAGGTTGGAGCATAATTTTCCACACACCAAGGAAAAGCCCTTGGCAAGAGTAGATCTTGTCATGAATGGGAGTAGCTGAAAGTTAGGTTGCATCGGGAGAGATGGTGTCCTGTGTCCACTGGTCTGAACTCCAAAGAGGGTACTCGTGTCACAGTTGGAGATGGGGTGTGTCACCCATCCACTGGTCTGAACTCCAAAGAGGGTACTCGTGTCACAGTTGGAGATGGGGTGTGTCACCCATGGGATTCCTGCCCTTACTGAAGGCGGGTGAGGTATAATGCAAACGTTCTTTCCAGCAAACAAGGCGTTTCTTGACATATTCATCAGCTCTAAGAATATGTTCTTTCTGGAGTCTATATCCTTGTGTGATGTCCATGATGATTACTAGTATGGCAATCTTGATCATGTTTGATGGATGACTGAGAGTTCCTGTATGTGATTCTCTGCGTTGTGGTATTTAATTTTTCTTTCCCTGACAGTTGCTTTCTCGGTTGTGGGTTCTGGTTGTCTTTTAGAGGTGGTGGCTTCATACGACAACAGAGCAGCATTTGTTGTAAAAGACTGCAAACACTAGGGTTTGTATCCTCTGTTCGATTTGAGTCTGCTATTGTTGTTCCTTCTTTCCCTATTTCTTTAATTACTGCGACACCTCAAGAACAATGAGGTAGAGGAGCTAGTGGGTGGGAAGGCCTAATAAGGGACTCTTCACCGCAGGATGGCCCCCGATGCCTGTTGCATTTGTTTCTTCTCTAGGCACCTCACTGGTCCGTGTGTCCGATCCTATCCCTGTAGTGGGGAACAACCTTTACAGTGTGAAACATGAGTCTAGGTTTTCCTTACCTGACAAAACAATGCAGCTTTTTCTAGTAATTAACATCACTTGATGTGGTCCAATGCCACTTAGGCTCTTACGGCTCTGTTTTCTGAATGACTTTATCATGACCCACTGACCTGGCGATGATTGTGTGTCCCCGTTCTGGTGAAGTCCTGCCAACATGACTCACTATCTCTCTCTGGTACTCTGTTCCGCCTTTGTGAGGTTTTCACAGTAAGTGATCAGGGCATCTGAGGCAATGTGTACATCAGCATTTCTAAGATCAAGTCACACCTGGCAAATCCATTGGGCGTCCCTGTAATAATCCTCATGAGGGCTCAAGTCGTCCCTACTGATCTGTTGTTTAGCTGACCTCTCATACTACACAGACCTCTGGGCAGCGCCTAGACCCATGGTACTCCTTCCTGATGCATGTTTGCTCAACCTGGTTTGATAGTTCTGTTCGCTCTTTCAACTTGTCCTGATGCTTGTGGCCTATAGGGGCAGTGAAGATTCCACTTAATTTGAGAAACTCAATCCTTGACTACCTGTCCTGTGAAGTGTGTACCTTGATCTGAGTCAAAGCAAAGCTGGTAAGCCCATCTGGGAATGAAATCATTGACAAGACACGCCCTGTTGGATAAGCTTCTAGCCATCTAGAAAATTTGTCCAATATCTACCAAACATTAGTTTTTTCCCTTACTAGGAGGCCATGATAATGTAATAAAAACTTGCAGGGGACACAATGGTCCTGGGGAAGCTGGAGTATGTGTGGCTGCTGTAGCTTGCTGCTGGCACTCTCATTATTTTTCTGACTCCAATGGTAAAACATCTGTGTGAAACTGTTTTGGTGGCTACATTTCTGAAAATTTTGGATTCCACCATTGCTTTGAGAACCTGTGATTCATTATTGCTGGATCCCATGTGACCCAAATTGTGTATTTTGTTGAGGTCAAAATATGGCAGCATGATTCGGGAAGCGACATACTTCCCCTCGTTGGTTTCCAGCATCCAGATGAATCCACTGTGGTCTCCTTTGTCTAACCATGTCCATAGCATTATAAAAGATGATGTCTTTGTAACAGATCAGTAAATTGATTTAGGAGGCAGAAATGTCTTCTGTGCTGTTTACCTGAACACACTTGCCTACAGGTGCATAGGAACAAAGCCTGGGTTAGCAGCTACATGAGCAGAGCCTTACTTTTAGCTTCCTAGTATTATTAGTTTGGGAGCATGTGCTGTCACTTTGAACACCGCTAATTTTCTTTGGAATTTTCATGGAAAACATTAAATCTTGTCATTAATCCAGCATGCTTAATGGGGGATCCAGCAGAAGTTAGAAAAAATGGTCTACTTTGCCAAATGACACCAAAATCATGAAACCATCCCAAAAGCCATACCTGTGAATCAGTGTAGATATTTGCATCGATCTTGAAGCTAGTGTGCATGCTTTAGTTAAGGCTACTAGTAAGGCAGCTTGAGCTGAAAAATGTATCTGGAAGACAACCTGAAGCGACAGCTTCAGTGGGTGGAAGTTACTGCATAACCTGCTCGTCTGTTAACTTGTAGCTGCGCGTATGTAAGCGGTAACAGCAATCAGAGGTGTTTCACCTTCATATCCTCTATCAACAAAACTTCAGTCATGTGCAGACATTCATACATGAGATGTGTTTGTTACTGGCGCATACATGTAAACATATGTTCGGGCTGTGGAGGGTCGTTAACCCATTTCCCCAATCAAGAGGAGGTGACAGAAGTGACTTTGGCTTAGAATTATTCAGTGCGGACACTGCATGGGCCATCTTCCAATTTACAGTCTGTCCTAACACCATTACCTGTTTGAAGCCTGAAGAGCTAGATGAGACTGCCTGCACTGCTCTAAGACATATGGGCCCATGCCTTGAGCGACTATGTCAAGTTTACCAAATAGTAATGAATTGGAGCGTAAACTGCCCCCATGATCTTCATTTACAAAGCCTAAGTCATTATAAGCCTAAGTGTTCATGTGCATCAAAGCACACAGGGTTTGTTAGATTGTGCAATTCCCTAATGGCCGGTGCTTTGACATAGTGCCCTCCTTTTAAATCATTCGAAAAGCTTTGCGGTGAATTTCTCCATACAAACCGTATCAGAATCTTTTAACCTGGCCTTTCAACAAGCGCATAAAGACGGCTTGAGCAATTGAGGCATATTTCTTCAATCCAATGGTCTACAGTAACCTGCTGTTCTTAAAAATGATCTGAGTGTTTTAATGGTAGTATGTGAGGGATGGCTTTGACTGAACGTGGCTCGATCCTGTGTAATAGATCTATTTCCCTGCACCAAATTGTTTGACCTGAAATGTGGGCGCGGTGTTTTTTAGGCGGGGGCATTTAAACTTTGTGAAAGCTTGCATTTGTGTCCTCCTTTTCTGCAAATAGTCCACAACACTGTTTGCCAATTACATCTTGAGGGACCTCGTGATCTGTTAGAGTCTATCAAAATATCAGTCGACATAGTTGATCATAGTGGACTGTTTGACTGGACATTTTTGGTCACACAAATCACGTCTGACAGCCTGATGGTATAAAGTTTGGGGAATTCTGAAATCCCTGGGGCAAACGTCTCCACTGATATTGTTCATAGTCAACCGTAAAAGCTAACCATGTCTGGCTGTCAGAGTGCAAGGGTACAGAAAAGAATCCATTAGACATATAGATTACAGAAAAAAAAGACTTACAATGTCCTAAAGTTTCTGTGTACATTGTAGGAATTACTTCAGGGTTGTAGGCGGGCTGAGAAGGAGCAGCAATTATGCATAGCATTTCTTCTACTATCTTGCAACTTCCTTCTACACTCTTGCTCCCAGTGACCTGATCTTACACAGTAGTATTGCATTTGCCTTCTCTTTTAGGCCATCTATGGTCTTGTTTCCTTGTGCTAAACATAGCTGCTGCTGCTACTCTCACTTTTGCCTTAACATCCGCATCTCTTTCCCATGTAGCTTAACAAATCTAGATTACTTCTGAGAGTTTTGTTAGACCAAGTTAGATCTAGGAATGGCAAGGCTTTTCTGTACTCAGCTACAAGGCGATCTGACCAGATGTGGACTAATGGTTCCTTGTCATCAAGCACACTTTCAGGATCATCAACTATTCCACTGTAAGTAACTGCTGACTGACAAAATCTTTCAGTGTATTCACTCACAGTTTCTTCTTTCCTTTGCACACAGCTAGTGCTTCTAGACCAGTCTATTTTGGGGTCCCATAATATTCTTTAGAAATTCTCAAAAAAAAAACCTTCTCTTAAATCGCCTTTACAAACATGTTGTAGTTCAGAAGTAACAGCAGACTCAAAAGTGTTAAATCCAGATTCAGTTAGAATTTGTGACATCAGCTGTGTGACTTCTGTTAACGACATGTCGTAGAGACGCATTTTGCTGATTACTGCTCTTCTAAATTCAGAAAAAATGTGTGCGTGCTGAGGGTAAGCTCTGGGATAGTCTCTCTATATCTTTAGGTCCTAGAACTTTGACAAAAGTTTGTACTTGGACAACAGAGGGGTTGAGAGGAACATTTTCAATTCCCTCAATTCCTTGACATCTCCTAGCGTCACATACCTTCACTGAATCTACAGGCACATCAGTTACTGATTGTACAGCTACATCTGTTTCAAAGAAAGCTTGTAAGTCAGGAAAATTGTTATCAGTGCTGACTAACTTCTTCCACATCAGTTTTTTGCTACAGTTTTGTTGTGATTCAATTTCTTAGTCAAATAGGATATTCTAGCTTGGAGCTCTTTGTTCTGTTCCTCTAGCTCTGAGTTACGCTGAGAATGTTGAGTAGCTAGCTCTAAACCAAATTCTCTGTGGCAGCAGATAATGCCTTTCAAATTGTTCTTGCGAATACATGCTCCTAGTACCCTTTTTACACTCATCTACAGACCAAGTCTTGTCTGGATGGATATCATATTTCTGAGTTAGTTCTTGTCTAACTTTCTCAGTGACTATTAGCTTCATTTGCTCTCCTAACAGTGATTTGAATTTTTTCACCTTTTTCAGTTGTGGGGATCAATCTAGCATTCTTTCTAAACATTTTGTGAGTTTCTTTGTTACCACACAATCGAAACATTAAAACTTCTCTGATCAACAGAGGGTACCAAATATTAGCACGTGATGCTAATCTTCCCTGCCTAAACAGAGGATAAACAATTCTTCCCTGCCGAAACAGAGGATAACACAAACTTCTAGCACTTTACGCTAAACTTCCCTGCTGAAACAGAGGGTAACCAATTCTTCCCTGCCGAAACAGGATAATACAGACTTCTAGCGCTTTACGCTAAATTTCCCTGCTGAAACAGAGGGTAACCAATTCTTTCCCTGGCGAAACAGAGGATAACGAATATTAACACATAATGTTAATATTTCCCTGCCTGAACAGAGGATAACCTTCATCTCTAAAATAATTTTTTTAGATGATAACTTAGCTAACCAAACCCAACAGCTATCTGTTACCTCTTCTCTGACGGTGCAGAGGATAACAAATTTGTACTGGTCTTAAAGGTTATTTTGAATAGAGTTACACTCACCAACCCTTGGTTGTACAGAAGATTCAGTCTTGAACGAAATCAGATCTTTGTTGATCTTAAAGTTTCAATCTGGATTCAGGTGAGAAGCTCACAGCACCAAAAACTGTTGGAACTCAGAAGGAAGACCAGGAGACTCTTGGGTAATCTTCAGCAGGACTCTTTATTGAGAACGTGCTGCGTGGTGCGGCAGTCACCAAAAGGCTAAATAGTCAATAGTCACTGATACATTTGTAGTTTATATACATTTCTAGGGGGGGGATACACAGAGGTGGAGACAATCTAAACAAAGCATGCAATGCAGTACAGGGATCAGCCCGACACTGGCATTTTTTTTACCAGCCTTGATCTCATCAGCATAAACAGTGTCATTCAAATGCATAGGTACTAATCCAATCAGTCTTAAAAACCCAAATGGCAATGAAGAGCACAAAGACAAAAGGTCATTATCTCAGACACCTGGGCTTCCTGATTTGATCCTTTTTTACCTTAAAATGTAAAACACAACGTACATAACTTTTTCAGTTTATATACTATTACATTGGAACCTAGATTTAACATTTTATAAATTTGTAATTCCACAATATCATATGAAAATTTTGATAATTCTAAATTACCAGTGTAGCTATATTGCTTCACATCTGAAAATAAACAACCTAATACTGTGCAATTGCTCCACTCACAGAAAATATTTGCAAGTGTGTAACAATTGCTTCAGTCAGTTGTCCCTTTGGTGAAACACTGTTGTATTCTCAGGCCATTTAAAACAAACAAAAACTAACTACTACTACAGCATCTTCCCTAAGTACGCCAAGCTCACTTGCTCCAGCACCCTGTTTAAAGGAACTGTGCCATGAATAACAGTTGTCTATAAAAGAGATTCTATCCAACTACAAATGTGCATCTTCATGAAGTACACCAGTCTTGTTCAATCTCACTTGCTCCAGTAGCTGTGCCAAAAAATAAGTTGTCCACATCAAGCGGCAACCTCCCGCTCTCTCTTGTGAAGCCAACAAGGAAAAGACTAAAACTACAATTCATCACCTTGCCGCTAGAGGCTGGCTCCAAAAGGGAGCCATTCCCGTAGACTCCCCATGTTAAAATGCCCAACTTTACAGCAGAAAAAAAAACATGTTTACAGTCTGGTACAAAAAAAAATATTTTGGTCTATATTGCTAAATTTGCCCTTCATGACAACTGTGAGGGGGATGAATTTTTTTATAACTCATCTGTTTTAAATTATATTAAAGCCTTAAGTTCTGCATAATTAAGGGCGTGGTCACTTGGGCTCTGGCTTGCTTAGTTGGGGACACTTCATTTACAGCGATACTATTTAAACTGAACTGAGCTGCATGATGACATCACTGAATTCAATGATGAACTGCCTTTAACTGTCATTTTCCATTATTGACACACTGTTTTCCTAATTAATGTTGTTCAGTTTGCTTTGACGCAATCTTTTTTTGTTTAAAGCGCTATATAAATAAAGATGACTTGACTTGACTTGAGTGACAGTTGGATTGCCGCAGCTGACACTGCCGTCGCGCTAGGTGGGCATGGCTTCAGCAACCAGCTCCCACCTTTTTGCCCATTTCGATGATCCTGGAGTGACGTGCGGTGACGTGGACCCACTCAGCCCACTTTGAACTTCAGAAACGCTTTTCAGAAAACTACGGGTGACATCACAGACATTATGTCCATGTTTTTATACAGTCTATGGTCCATATACATAAGGAACTCCAAGTGCATTTTGTTTGACTTTTCTGTCTTTTTCAAGCTCACTTATACTCTAAAAGCTTGTTTTTGAGGAACTGCCCCTTGGATGACAATCTCTGATCATTTAGATTTAGAAAGATCTTCTGCAAGTCTTCAAAAGTGCATTTGAGCTCTGGTGGGTAGCTCAGGTTCAAACAGTATATCAGACCAAATATCAGAGCACAAGCCTGAGCAATGCTACTCAAGTCACTGAGGACTTCCACACCTTCAATTAGGACAACAAATGTCCTGTGGGTCATCGTCAGGCAGTGCATCCTCATTTGGTATGACATACATTCCCATCACAGTTTTGCTCCATGGAACTTTCTGACTCAGTATCTGAATCCTGTGGGACCAAAATACACGAAAGATCACAACCAAAAATAGCTCAAAATACTTGTTACACGAATTGCAGATTTATACACTCACTGGCCACTTTATTAGGTACACATGTAAAGTAAACTTCAATTCAATACAGGAGCAATTCAATACTGAATTTTTATACCCCCAAAAAAAAACTTTTTTCTTATGAAGCTATAACAATTTTGCATTTATATTAAATGCGTTATACTAAACACGTTTATACTTATGCTTAAGATAAATGGATTCCTTTGTAAAGGAAAGATTACAACAGCAGAACCTCTGCAGTTTAATAGAAACATTTCAAGGTAAGTAGTTATTTATTTTAGTTATGTGAGGTGTTTTTTTTTAAGACTTTTGTTTGATAATGGTAATGAACTGCCTCCTCTGATGTAGCCTGGTTTCTCCCAAGACTTTTTTCTCCCTCTACCACCAAAAAGGAGTTCTTTTTCACAGTTGCCTGTGACTTGCTCAAAGGATCAAAGCATTAAAGGGTTTGTTCACACAAAAGTGAAATTTCTGTCATTAAGTACTCACCCCCATGTCGTCCCAAACCCCTAAAATAGTCAACATGACTATAGTGGTTCAAACTTAATATTATGAAGCCACGAGAATACTTTTGTCAAAAAAAACAAAAATAACCCCTTTATTCAACAAATTTCTTCTGTCCACTGTCATACTGCTATGCTATTTTCATTGCAAAATTTCAGTGTTTACATCAGAACTCAGGCTCAGTATGGGCCGATGCATGCGTGTGATGCTGACGGAGGAGCCGGCCAATAATGAGTTGGCGTTCGGATGTAAGTACACAGAAGCTCTGAACTGCATTCACTACGTCAACTGCGTATGTCAACAGTTCAAACTGTTAAATAAAGTTGTTATTTTTGTTTTGTTTTTGCAAACAAAGTATTCTCGTTGCTTCATAATATTAAGGTTGAACCGTCACGTTGACTATTTTATCTATGTCTTTAATACCTTCTGGACCTTGAAAGGTGGAATGACGTTGCTGCCTATGTGTGCTTCAGAAACCTCTCGGATTTCATAAAAAATATTTAAATATTTACAATTTATTTGTGTTCTGAAGATGAACTTAGATCTTACAGGTTTAGGACGACATGAGGGTGCGTAATTAATGACAGAAATTTAATTTTTGGGTGAACTAACCCTTTAAGTCATGGATTTTTATAGCAGCTCTCTGATAAAACTACTTGGAGGAGGCAATTTTACCAAAATCTTTACCACAATATGAGACATTTTTAACCACAGTAAGGACAAGTATTTCAATTTTAGTAATTAAGTCAGACTTTACTCATTGAACTTAAAGCCATACCCTGCATTTCGCAACATATTTGCTTAAATAACTGCTAATTGAATGTGGAAATGTTAAAACCCACATCAGACTATTTGACAGCCGGCTATTTTACCAGTTGTATCTTCATTAATACTTTTGAGAATTGCGGATAAAGGGATAGTTCAACCAAAAATGTCAATTCTGTGATCATTTACTCCCCCTCAAGTTGTTACAAACCTGTATGAATTTCTTTCTTCTGCTGAACACAAAGGAGATATTTGGAAGAATGTCAGTAAGACCAAAACAGATCTCGCCCCCCCATTGACTACCATAGGCAGTTCAAGTTGGATAGAAAGGACCTTTGGCATATACTTTGTAATTTTAAAATAGTTTGCATGCACAAACAGCTATATTCCTACTACCTAAAGGAAAAGTAAAATCCAAAAGAGGATAATATAGGCCCATTAAATTACACTGCTCTGTACATAAACTCTTTCCTTCAGTGATTCTGCTTATTTTCCACGGGTCTCATGACTAATGGTCATTTATCACTTTTAGAGTTAACTTACTTTAATTCACTACAACACTGCTTCAGTTTTACTTTTTTTTTCTGTGATTCATTTGTAAACATATATTGAATCCCTGGAATATTTGTCATATATGCCAACTAAAAATTTTATTTATTCTTTCAAAGGTTGGAACTAATATGGTGCACTACCTCAACAATGAGACAAGCCAGGATCCACATGCCTTGGTGCTTGGAGACAAAGAAAAATTCCTCCCAAGTTTCATCATTTTCAATGGAGAGCAGTTGAAAAGAATGACCTTACTTCAAGCAGTGGATGTATGCTTCAAAATTATCTACATCTATGACATAAACTGCCCAAAGCCCTCTGCTCCAATTTGGGAGTTCTTGCAGCATGCAGTATATAATATTCCTGGAGGAGTTCCTTCTACACATTGCTGCCTCCTAAAAAAACTTTGTATTCAAAGTTACTGATTAATCAGTAGATCCAGTAGCCAAAACACACATTAAAGGGTTAGTTTACCCAAAAATTCTGTTATTAATTACTCACCTCATGTCGTACCAAACCCGTAAGACCTCTGTTCATCTTCGGAACACAAATTAAGATATTTTTGACTGCATTCTAAAAAGCTCTCTGACCCTCCCATAGACAGTAAGGATACTACCACGATCAACATCCAGAAACGTAGCAAGGAGATCGGTAAAATAATCCATGTGACATCAGGGGTTCAACCGTAAAAGCATACCCTGTTTTGTCACGGTTGGTAGAACCATCGTCTCTGTTGATCACTATGTGGGTGGAGTTATGTGTGTCTCTCGTCTGCACTGATCATTTCATGTGGGGGTCTCCGTTAATTGTTCATCAGCTACAGCTGCCACTCTTTACCTGCTCCCTATTAATTGCCCTGTTTTTCATCTTGTGTTTGTCAGATCGTTGTTTGTAGCTGTTGTAGTGTTACATGCCTGGTCTCTCGTCCTTGTTTCTGCCTGTTTTCTTCGCTATGCTGGATCGCTTCACTGTCATGCTCCCCATCCACTCACCTCTCCACTGGATCGCCCATCTCAGTTCCTGCGTCATGCTCTCCTGCTGTCCAATTCCACCTCTACTTCCTGGCCGCCCATGACGTAATCTCTCTCCATGCAGTTGTCCTGTTGGTTATCCTTTATCATTTGTATCACAATTCATTAAATTATAATTACACTTGCATTTGCTTCCTCGCCCATTCCTTTTCATTACATGTTTGCATTCAGTGGATACTCTCCAAAATGGCACTAGGGTGACACGGAGGAGACAATTGTTGAATAAGTCATTATTTTTTTTCTTTTGCACACAAAAAGTTATTATCGTATAATATTACGGTTGAACCCCTGATGTCACATGGATGATTTTTCCCGATCTCCTTGCTATGTTTCTGAACGTTGATCTTATAAGGACCCTTGCTGTCTATGGAGAGGGTCAGAGAGCTGTCAGATTGCATCAAAAATATCTGAATTTGTGTTCTAAAGATGAATGGAGGTCTTACGGGTTTGGAACGACATGAGAGTGAATAATTAATGACAGAATTTTCATTTTTGGGCGAACAATCCCTTTAAGGTGTTTATAACAATGCATATGGTGTACACTGTAGCCTTGATGTTTATTTCTTGAAGTATAAAGGTATGTCCTTGGTGTACACATTTGTGTAGTTTTTGAATTGGTATACTGAATGTGCACATTTGTGGTTTGAATTTTGTATACCGTATGTGCACAAATGTTTAGGTTGTATATGCCTGTACTGTATGTGCACATCTGTTTTAAATGTGTATTATATGTGCACCTGTGTAGGTTTTGAATCGGTAAACCATATGTGCACATTTGTTTTGAATATTTGTACTGTATGTGCATATTTGTGTTTTGAATTTAACGTGTATAGGAATTTATGTATATTGTTTGTGTATATTTGTTTTGAATTTAATGTGTATTTTGAATATTTGTACTTCAACAATTATTTACCATGTGTTCTACATTTTCACTCGTGTATTTTGAATTCAATATATGCAAATAAGTGTGCATATTTATATTAAATACTAGGCTCACCAATATTGAGTACATTTGTCATTTAAAACTTAATACCTGTTTTTAAAACAGATTTATAGTTTTTCTACTTTAATAAACAATCTGTATTTGAAAACTGTGTATTTTATTCATTAAAATAATCTCATGAATAAAAGTATATAGTTAACCCAACTGTTGGGTTATTTTGGCTTTTTAACCCAATCATTGGGTTAAAAATAAACCACAGTTGAGAAGGTGCTATGTTAACCCATAGTTTGGTTACTTGTGTTGGGTTATTTTTAACCCAACTTTTTTTAGTGATTAGTTGAGTGAGCTTGCAACCTGAGCAGGCAGGGCACACCCTGTGCCTGATAAGCCAGGGTGATGGCATCCACAATCCAGTGGGCCATCCTCTGCTTAGAGATGGCATTCCACTTCTGCCAGCCTCCGTAACAGACAAAGAGCTGGTGTGAGGTCCTGAAGCTTTGTGTCCGGTCTACGTAGCATCTCAATGCTCGGGGGACAGGACAGAGCAAAGCCAGGGCTGGGTCTGCCTCCTCCAGGGGCAGCACTTGCAGGCTCACCACTTGGTCTTTGAAGGGGCTGTAGTGGGAGCCTTGGTGGGGCCTCAGGATTGCCTGGGAGTCAGCCGGCCCAAACTCTAGGCATGAATCACAGACCAAAATGCGTTCAGGTCCCCTACCCTCTTGATGGAGGTCAGTGCAAGCAGAAGCAGAGTTTTCAATGAAAGAAACTTTAGCTCAACTGAATGCAAAGGCTTGAATGGGCCCCGCTGTAGTGATTTTAGCACTAGAGTCAGGTCCCAAGAGGGTATTGAGGGGGGTGGGAAGGATTTTAACCTCCTGGCCCCTCTAAGGAACCTGATGATGAGGTCATGCTTACCTAAAGATTTCCCATTCACAGGGTCATGGTACGCAGCAATAGCAGCAACCTGGACTTTGAGGGTGGAGGGAGACAGCCTTCGCTTCAGCCCTTGCTGCAGAAAGGAAAGCACAACCACAACTGAGCATCTCCAAGGCTTCTCGGCGAGAAGAACACCACTCAACGAATAGGTTCCACTTCAAGGCCCCTAAGCATGTCTTGTAGATGGTGCTCTCGCCGAAGTGATGGGTGTTCGCTACCTCCTGGGGTAGGTCACCGAGAAACTCCACGTCCTGTCCCAGGGACCAGATATGGAGCTTCCAAAGGTCTGGATGCGGGTGCCAAATGGTGCCCCGTCTCTGAGTCAGTAGATCCTTCCTCAGAGGAAATCGGCCAAGGAGGTGCTGTCGTGAGGAACACTAGTTTGGGGAACCAGGTCCAAGTGGGCCAATACGGTGCCACTAGCTAGACTTGCTCCTTGTCCTCCTGGACTTTGCACAGTGTCTGTGTGAGAAGGCCACTGGGGGAAACGCATATTTGCTTAGGCCCCGCAGCCAGCTGTGTGCCAGTGCATCTGTGCCGATGTGCTCTCTCGGTCAGGGGAGTACCGGCAGTGAGAGTTCTCTGGAGAAGCAAGCAGGTCTACCTGAGTGGCTCCAAAACATCTCCATATCAGCTGGACCATCTGGGGATGGCATTATACCGGGAGCATTGCTCGAGACAGCTTGACGGCTGTACGGTTGAGCAAGCTCGGAATGTTGAACAGCACAAAGTGACCTCAGAACCTTCCGATTCCAAAGGAGGAGGTGGCGGGGGAGTTGCGATATGTGACGAGAGCACAGACCACCTTGTCAGTTGATGTATGCAAGAGTTGCTGTGTTGTCCATTCGGACTAGCACGTGCTTGCCTCGTATGCGCCCTTTGAGACGGTTCAAGGCAAGGCGCACTGCTAACATTAGGCAATTGATGTGCCAATGCAGCTGCGGGCCCGTCCAAACCCTTGAGACTGCATGTCCATTGTACGTGGCCCCCCAGCCGGTGGTGGAGGCATCCGTGTAAACCACAGCATGCCTGGAGATCTGTTCTAGGGGCACCCCTACCTGGAGGAACGTAAGATCTGACCACGGGGTGAAGGTTTGGTGTGGTGGCAGGCCAATGTAACTTGGACCCGGTGAGTGCCACACTTCCACGCCCACCTCGGGACTCGGCCATAAAGCCAGTGCTGGAGCGGTCTCATATGTAACAGGCCGAGTGGGTGTAAGTCTCGCTGCAGCCGCCATATGCCCCATGAGCCTCTGAAAAAGTTTCAGTGGGTCCGCTGTCCTACTCTTGAAACATATTCAAGCAGGTTAGCACCAACCTCGCACTTTTCTCTGTGAGGCGCGCTGTCTGTTTGACCGAATCCAACTCCATACCGAGAAAAGAGATCCTCTGCATTGAGGATAGGAGTTTGCTCTTTTCCCAGTCAACCCGAAGGCCCAACAGGCTGAGGAGCCGGAGCACCAGGTCCCTGTGCTCGCACAACTGATCCCGAGACTGTGCTAGTATAAGCCAATCATCTAGATAGTTGAGGAGTTAACACACCCTGCTCTCTGAGGGGGAAACAAGAGCCGCCTATGCGACTTCATGATGACACAGGGGACAGCCCGAAGGGCACAACCTTGTACTGATATGCCTGTCCTTCTTAGCAAACTGCAGAAACGGTCTGTGGCATGGAAGAAATCGACACATGAACATCTTCGTCCTTCAGGTCGATCGCTGCAAACCAATCTCAGGGACGGACACACCCGAAGATGCTTTTCTGCGTCAACATCTTGACCAGTTAGCCGATGAAGGGCCCGGTTCAAAACTCGCAGATCCAAGATTGTCCGTAACCCACCGCCTTTCTTGGGTACAATGAAGTAAGGGCTGTAAAACCCCAACCTCATATTGGATGGAGGGACCGGCTTTATCGCGTCTTTCGCCAGTAGAACTGCAATCTCTGCCCGCAGAACAGGGGCATCGGCCGCTTTCACTGTAGTGAAGCGGATACCGCTGAATTTGAAGGGACGCCGGGTGAACTGAATCGCATAGCCGAGGCTGATGGTCCGGAGAAGCCAGCGAGACGGCTGGGTAGTGCTGACCAGGTGCCTAGAAACCGTACAAGCGGGACCAGGGAGCGGGGCGTATGCAGGGGGCCACCCTCTGCGATGAGCAGGCTGGGGTGCTGCGGCCAGCGGACTGGTGGAGGAGTTGCCCATAGCACGAGGTCAGTGGCAGTTCAGAGTTCTTTTAGAACTTCCGGATCGTGACCCCACCATTGTGCAGATTCTTCAGTGCCTTGGCCTGGTGCATCTGCAGTAACGCCATAGCGTGTAAGGCAGAGGCAGCAGCTTCTCCACAGGCCGTATAAGCATCACCAGACAGGTCAGACAAGTGCCTACAGACCCGGGAGGGGAGGCACGGTTCACGGTTCATAACCGATAAGCCATTAATGCCCAAGTTACGTAAATGTACCATGGGTATAAAATGGAACATTAAGCTAATGTTAGCTACACAAACAGAAAAAAACAGGTTGCATGGTATATTCGACTCTGCATTCACTTTTATGACACTTAACCACGTGGTGTGTTCGACTCTGCATTCTAATGCATCTGATTATTTCTTAATTTAGTTACAAATAACAAGAATGAATCATTTAACAGAAGTAAACTCGTTATGTTCTTATTAATCAGACATATTTGTATTCTGCAAATCAAGCAAGTGGCTAGTTGACTCTTTTGAGTGTATCTGATGCAATAAAGCCACACCCCCGTATCTCCTCTCTCCAAATTAAAGCAGTTTACAGTAAAAGAATTTTAGAGACAAAATTGCCCGACTTTTGCAGCTACTTATTTATTATATTTATATTAATTATAATTGTTTATAATATAATATATTCATATAATTATTATATGAAGTGGCAATTAATTTTCAGCTTCATATTTAAAATATATAGCTATATACATAAAAAAGATAGGTATATAGATATAGGTAAGCTTTAATACAGTATATCCAACTTTTTAAATGACTAACGTGTTTTCCTTTTGATCCTTTGCATAGTCGTGAAACTACATATAAATAAATTCAGTTGATTCCTTTGCATAGTCATATATTTTCTTTCTCCCAATGTTCATACTATCCATCCTAAATAGTATGTGAGATTAGAATACAGTAAGTGTGTCCCAAAGCATATTATGTTGAAAAGAGTATGCCAAAAGTCCCTCGGGATAAAGGGATTTGAGTTACTAATACCCAACATTTAAGCTGGTAAAAATATTTATATTTATTTAATGTTTCTGTGTTATATTTCATCTGCAACAGCAATGTAACTTTTATAAATATCCCATTTGTGTCGTTAACTTCTAAATGCACCATTATGCAGAAAATATGAGCAGAGTTCTCTGCATGGAAGACCCATGGCTCGCAGATCACGTGCTATTCTATTCTCGCCAATATGGCAGGAAGTTAAATGAAATGAAATGTGGGAGGATGTTAACTGGCCAGTTTACAGTGTAACTAGAACCGACTATATATATATATATATATATTATATATATATATATATATATGTGTGGTGTGTGTGGGTGTGTGTGTGTGTGTGTGTATCTATATATATATATATATATATATATATATATATACACTATATATATATCTATAGCCTATATTTCTGCTCAAAAAATACTGCATGCGACTATGAAAAAAATGGTTTTATGAGCACCAGTGCGATTGACCTGATCAGCATATTTGTGTTTGCAATCAGGGAGAGTCTCTATGGTTTCTACTTAAAAGGTGTTTTTGCACGTGTAGGCTATTGATTATACTGGAACTTTGTTTTTTAAAATGTAATAATGATTTAAAACAGTTCAATAAACAAGAAATATTAAGTGATTTACATTGTATGACTATAACACTTTTTGCCTGATTTTGTCAACAAAAGTAGTTTGAAACAAAGTCACAGCTGACCAGCTGTGCATCTCTAAAAGCAAACACAGCGGTGTTTTGTTTTATATGAGAAGTGCGTTTTTAAAATAGTCGGTGATTCATGATTACCCATTCATAATTGTTTCATTCCTGTACGAATCAGCCCATTCGAACAAATCAATTTGAAATAATTATTCAGTGATAAAATTAGTGACCTGCCGCCCACTACTAGCAGTTTAGTTTAAATTTTTAAAGTATAATTTCAGTCATTTCCAATCATTGACTATTTCTATCACCTATTAAAAGGGTTATATTAAAAACATTAATCTCAACATAAATTTATGAATTTAATTGCACATCATGCCACTTCTGAGCTGTTTAAACATCTGAAAATATACCTACAATTCCACTTTTGTCTTCTTCTGTGCCACCTAGTAGCCTACAAATGAAATGTTTATTACTGTTTTTTTTCATATGATGCTAAATTATTCTTATTTGTTCTTATTCTATTGTTTTAAATGGACATTTGAAAAAGCTTATACACATTTGAATTTTGACATAATAGCTGACCAGCCTAGGGTACTGTAAGAACAATTTAGAAAAAATGCCATTACTGTAAGTCACTTTAAGGAGTCAGATGTCTCCCGTAATGGTATAGGGCAATTGTTTTTTTTGTTTTTTTTTTTGTTTCAGAATTTTTGATTATTGAACAGAAGGTTGCTCCTTAATTTTTTGACTGTGCTCCTATTTTTTTTTTTTTTTTTTTTTTCTACTATGCTCCTAAAAAGAAAAGTAAGCTCAGAGCCTTGAGAAGCAAGCACAAATGTTGTCAACACTATCTAAATTGTTAGCATTTTGCTGTATGTACAGCAATTGTACTAGATTTTCTCTACTACATAAATAAGGTAAGCTTGACCAAAGTTCTTGTGGGGAGAAGAATTTATTGAAGGTAGCAGTGTTAGCAGTTCCCTCAGCAGTGTTGTTAGCATGTTATCCTTCAAAAAACAATCTTAACCAAGGTGCTGTCTGTGATACCATACCTTTATACCTTGTAACAAATGTGCTACAAACAATACAATAACCACCCCATGGAGAGCCAATGATAGTGTAACCTTATTATGTCTTGATAGGATCTCTCCCATGGAGGCCCATCCATTATCTGATGTTGACAGTTGGCTACAGTTGATTGCAAAAATACATTTTGACTAAAGTTGATTAAAACCACAATAATCTTTCAATCCCCCTTTGATCATATTTGATCACACAAATAAAAAGAACATACAAAACAGTTATCATTTTAGTAGGTCCTGTACCACATGCTGTATACATGTTTCCTGCTTGCAATACTTTTCAGTCATCTTGAATACAGAATGCTGCATTCAGGCTCCCCCATTACATAAGATAACAGAATAAGAGTTCACTGCCGTGAGGTTTGCATTATCTTGCAATGCCTAAAGTCCTTTTTTATTTAATGTTGCGATCTTGTGGAAGTGGCGGATGTTGTTGTGTTCTGTGGATGTTCAGGCATGTTCATTCTAGGTGGCCAGTGCAGTTTGGTCCAAGGTGTTCGATGTCTTTGCTCATTACCTCTGAAAACGCTGGAGACCCTACAATCACACACAAGACGAAAAGGGAAAAAATCTTTCCAAAGAAATACGTTTGAAACAAAATATGCCTAATTCCAAAAAAAACTCTCCCTATTTAATGTTGGCAGGACACTACAGTGTTTATCAGTGGTAAAATGTTCATGTCCTTCGTCCTCAGGCGACAAGCTAGAGCCTAAAAACCCTAGTCCCGCCATATATGGACTCTGAAAAAACACTACTGCCATCTACCTCCTCACTCTAGGCAAATTTACATCCTCAATCGACCTTATTGTTTCCCAGTGCCTTAACTGCTGCATCAGTCTTACTAAAAGAATCCTCAGTTGGTCTTTCCCATCTGTATTCTTGCTGACACATCAGTTTTTTTTAATCTTTACCCATTTGTTGGGCACTATACCATGGCCCCCCTTTGGGACCGGTGCCAAAACTTTATTCTTGGCATTGTGTACTGCAGGCTGAGTCTTTCATCAGTTGGACAAGCGCTGTCAGATGTTAGATTTTCATTGGAACATGGATGGCCGTGACTGTCAAAAAGGATATTACATTTGGCCTTGT
>NW_024879180.1:0-1820 GCF_018340385.1 Cyprinus carpio
AAATAGTGGCGACTGAATTAGCACCCGTCAAGAATTCACATTGCTTGCAGCACTCAGTACCATTATTTCCAAGCTCCTAAAGTCAATGGATGATTGACTAATTGTTTTTTTACACAAATTCCTAACAGACAAAAGAGAAGGACCAAGCCTCTGCTTCTACAATCTCTTGATGAACGGACTAAATTGTTTTCTTAAACAATTCCTCCAGATCCCGAGAACAGGACTGAACCTCTATTACAATCTATGCCTCCACGATCTCATGAGAACGGACTAAACCTCTAAATGATTCTTACAGACTCCAAGAGAACAGGACAACTATAAACACTTTTCTATAGCTCCTACAGTCTCAGGAGAATTAACTAAATCATTTAGTTCCTACAGACTCAAAGAACGGCCCTAAGGCCAAACATTTCGAACACTGTACAACTGGTTTATTATGGTTACACTACATACATCAAATGACTGCTTATTATGAAAAAGTGTTCTTTAAATTCTTTTAGAGAGCTGATTTTTCACTCACCAAAATTTAGCAACTTTGAGACAGATCAGGTTGGTGTCAAATAACTTATGTCCACAGGACGCAGTCTATTGATCTTCGGAACACAAAAACTGTAAATCTCCAAAACGCTGTTTACTTCTTGTTGCAGTTGTGAGTTCTCCTTCTTGGTCAGTCTCTCCTGGCTGGTTCTCGCCAAATTGTTAGATTTTGCTGTAATGTGGCGTGAGCAGTAGTTTGGGTGGCTCACCAATGTACTAGATTCGCTAATACAATAAATAAGTAAGCTTGACCAAGTTCTTGTGGGGAGAAGATTTATTGAAGGTTAGCAGGTAGGCATTTCCTCAGCGAGTGTTGTTGCTGTTTAATCCTTTCAAACAATCTTGAACCCAAGGTCTTCCTGTGGGAGACCAACCTTTAACTGGTACCAAATGTGCTACAAAACAATACAAGACACCCCATGGAGGCCAATGATAGTGTACCTTATGAGTCTTGTAGGATCGCTCCATGGAGGCCCATCCATTCATCTGAGTTGACCTAAGAGTGTAATTATATGGGCCTTTGGTTCACAATTTTGTAAACAGGACAGTTGGCTTACATTGATTGCACAAAAAATAAGACTAAAGTTGATTAAAAACCAATAATCTTTCACTATCTATTGCCTTTTATTAATAAAAAGGCTTCAAGACATTACTCAGCAGCAATGAGATGTTTCTTGAAATAACAGAGACGAACAGATAATTCACACACAATTTTTACACTCTCTCTCAAAATGGCCATATTTAATAGGGGGAAAATCATGTAGTTTGCATCATTGGGTCATCATATAGTTGTCATTAAACATTTCTATGGTAAAACAGTTGACTAATATCAAAGACTATAGAATACACAAGACATGTCACTCATATAGTTTTGAATAGGGAAAAATGCAATGCTCAATATGGCTGCTCAATCGCAGGAAGCCCCGCCTTCTGAATTAAAGAGCCAATCACGAATCAGTAAAGTAAGCTGCTGCTGCCGTTAGAAGTCCCGGTTGCTATAGAAACAATTAGCTCTCTGAGACGTGTGTTTAGGACTGCGCATGCGCACTGGCTGATCTAGCCTGAGAAATAAGCTTTTTATAATGCTATTTGAGCAAAAGTAGCAACAGTTATGACACAGTTGTTGTCAGAATTCTTTGGTGATTTCAAATATGAAATTTAATCCTAAACTTAGTGAACAGTTTTGGAGAGAATTGATGACATTCAAAGAGATCGGAGCTGCACTTGGATGCCCGAGAGGCGTTTCAAAGATGGCCACTGAGTGACATAACTTGTCTTAAAGA
>NW_024879180.1:2144-5248 GCF_018340385.1 Cyprinus carpio
CTCTGCTACTTAGCCAGAATGAGAAGAAACACCCACCTGTCTCGTGCAAACTTTCCTTCTTTTTCTTTTTTTTTTTTCCGTTTGAGAGTTTTCGTGTCTTCGGAGTTAAGTTTTTGTAACCCGGGTCTCCGAGTCTGACACTCGGTGCCGTTCACTTCACCATGCCCACAACTCCGCATCTTCAGCCAACGCCAAACCACGGGCTTTCCCAAGACGTCACTTGTCAACGACTACTCACTTCCGCCATCAGCACTTCGGACCCCCTTTCAGCGAACACAAGGGACCCCGTTAACAGCAACCGCAATAACCCCCAAACTCACATCTGTACTGGTGTTATCTAATATAATGTTAAACCTCATTGAGGAACCAGTGCGAGGGTTAATTAAGTGATTAATTGGTTGTTTCATGTCTATGCAATTTTCACGGTATGCTGTAAACTTGGGATTTTCACATTTTTCATTCTCTTAGACTCATGTCCTTTCCTAACTGTCTAATGAACCTCCTGCAGCACTTGTGTGAATGTGGTAGTGCGTGTTCTTATGTGTTAGATTTAGTTTATATGTCTTGGATTTATCTAATAAAGCGTATTTATAATTGAAAAGAGAAGTATCTTGTGTTTTGTGGCTCACATGATCTAAACTGTCCGCTCTTTGTTACTTGTTCCTAATATGTGTTTTCACTATACCGTTTGGATATTAATCCAGCGCAGATTTGATGTTATCTGTCGTTCAGTTGGAATCGCTGGGCCTTTCAGTGATCACCGTGAACAGTGATTCTGTTCAATTCCCTTAAAATCGTAAATGATTCACTTGGCTAAATTGACCTTTTCCCTTACAGTATTATGTGGTGAATGCGCCGGCAGTTGAATCTAATGGTGAGAATAAACCAAGTTATTAATCTTTATGCTGCCTGCGGATGAAAAGAATAGAAGCTGAGTCGAGCGTTGTGGTGTGTTGTGTGTGCCGTGACGTAACATATGCGCGCTACGACCGGTCCCTTGAATGGAAATGCACGCCGAGGAGGCTGTGACTCAGATTCCGTCCTCCTCTTCATTGTTACGGCAGTAAGGTTGCACTTAAAGTTAACATCTGAGATCTACAATTAAGGTTAGAAAATTGGACGGTTCTACATGATTTTGTAATGCCTTGTTTATAGCTAAATTGATTTCACTGCTTGTTCCAGTGCCTCTCAAAAGTTATACTCCCGGCAGGGAATCTCACCGCAACCGTTCGACTGAACGGAGCTACAAACGGCTGGTACGTTATTCAAAGGTGAAAAAACTCGGTGAATAATGAGATAGTGTTGAGCGTGTTCCTCCATCTATTTATCAAGAGCCACTCGGTTATTCATAGTTTGATTGCCATTGCGTGTTCCACTGCCGAACTCAAATGCTATTCTACCCCTGGGTAATATTAGAGAATAATGTTTCCCCCTGTTCCCAAAGTGATGAGAATGCAATCTCGCTTACAAACTGCGTGTTGTCCGACGAGATGTGAATGTGAGTGTTTTTAAAGGCTTGATCAAGTAAAATTAAGTTTGCTACCAACAGCGAAGCAAAACCTGTTTGTGGTTTAACGTGTCCAGAGACTAAAAAAATGGCACGAAGATTTAGATCCGCCGAGATCCGCTGATTTCCCTTAAACTACAGCAAGAAGCTGCTATTCGAATTAAGTTTAAAGTTTAAACTCTAATACGAACTGAGAGTTTAAGTGCCACATCGCAAAAACCCACTAAACGCCGGTGTTGTTATTGTGTACCAGTGTTGAAATGCGCGAACATTTCATGTAACATGCTTACCTGGTACTTGTAATGCAATGATTCATGTGCTAGTCCACGTAGAGTTTGTTTTGGTATTGCCACCGTTACGACCATCGACACGGAAGTCTTAAACCTTACTTCCGGAGGGCACTTTGAAACTGGCGCAGGCGCAGCACATTGACGCTTGTGTAAACAAACTCCACGGTGTTTGTGCTAAGCTAAACGGCACAGTTTATTGAACATTGAAGTCTCTGCTAAAGCCACTAGCCTCAACGGGTAGCCGTTAGCAGTAACATCCAGTTGTTGAATAGGGTCTGTGTGGGCACCGCTAAAGTGATTTACCTCTTATAACCTCTCAACTAACACTTGTTGGTTCTCTTTCTCTCTCCTATTTCTCTCTCTTTCTCACGATACCATCTTATTGGTCATTTTACTAGCAAAGGGAAACTACTGACTCACCACGTAGTAATTGTTCAATTTCAAATTTCCTCGCACCCATTACATGTTAGTTTGGCCTTTCATTAACACTTCCCCCCTCAGATCCTGTCATTCGCGCATCACTATATCGTTTTCCCCTTCGTATTGGTCTGTATTGGGCCTAATTATTTTAGGGTACTGAATAATGCCTGCACACTTTTGAAAGTTTCAGTACTTCGTCCAACCCTAATTTACTTGAGTGACCCATCTGATTATATATTCTATCTTAGCTCCTAGTCCACTTATTGTGTTATATGCGTATTTTAACCCTTTTCTCTTCCTGTTTTGGTAATAGCACTTAACCAGCTAATTTGTTTTATTTATAGATTTGTCTCCTTTATTTAATTAAATTTTTCGTCTTATTTTTGCCAATTTATTACTTTTTAATTTCTGAACTTTTCTTAACCCTTTCTTTCCTTCTGTGTGATCCTAGCTTCGTGGAACGACACCCTGATGCCCTAAAAGGTAGACTACTGTGTAGTGACTCTACACTACGAAGTTCCCAAATAACATGAGAAAGAGAAACTCTTTCACTTAAAGTTTATTTTTTTGATTAGTTGTGCGCAACTACACAACACTCTCCTCGTAGTTGAGATACAGCTCTACCTGAGACTTACCGTCCCGTTCCCCCTCATCTCTTTCCTTTCCTCTTCACTTTTAAACATTTTTAGTACATGTACGAACCATCGTCTTCTAAGTGAATATAACATACGCAATCTTGTCAAGAACGAATCAACCCTAATAATTTGATGTAATACCTCCTCCTTTGTCGTCCGAACCTCCCTACATTTGGAAACGCGATTCCCAGCTTTAGCATCTCATCTCGTCTCGACTGTCCTCTAACACTCTCATATGTCCTTCCCAGAGCG
>NW_024879180.1:5295-35320 GCF_018340385.1 Cyprinus carpio
TTTTCAGCGACAACAAAGGGAACCCCGCATGCTTTGTCATCACTTTTAGCATTCTTCGGGAAACCCCCTTTTCAGCGACAACAAAGGGAACCCCGTTAAACAGGCAACGCAAGTAACCTCCAGACTCACATCTGTACTGGTGTTATCTAATATAATTTTAACCTCATTGAGGAACTCAGTGGGAGGGTTAATTAAGTGATTAATGGTTGTTTCATGTCTATGCAATTTCACTTATTGCTGTAAAACTTGGGATTTCACATTTTCATTCTCTTAGACTCATTCTTTCCTAACGTTCTATCCCTCCTGCAACTTGTGTGAATGTGTAAGTGCGTGTGTGCTTATGTGTTAGATTAGTTTATATGTCTTAGATTTATCTAATAAAGCCTTATTTATATTGAAAAGAGAAGTATCTTGTGTTTTGTGCTCACAAGTTAATGTCTTAAACTGCCGATCTTGTTACTGTGCTAATTAATAGTGTTTTCACTATTACTTTGGATATTAATATCCAGCGCAGATTTGATGTTATACGGCTCTTTCAGTGAATCGCTGGCCGTTTCAGTGATCAGCCGTGAAACAGTGATTCTGTTCAAATTCCCTTTAAAATCTTAAATGATTCCCTTTGAGCTAAATTGACCTGTTTCCCTTACAGACTTTGCTAATATTAAATGTTTTGCAGCTTCTATCTCACCTCGCTCTCATTCACCGTTAAACTGACACTTAGCTCGCGCTGGAATTCGCATTCTGTTTCTTTGAATGGTAAACCCCGCCTACTTTGATTTGATTGGCCAGCCCAATTATTGTGACATTGACGAGCGCTGTTAGCCCACTCAGCAGCCTGACAATGTAACTTTTAAACCTTTTTGTCATCATAAAAACAGAGTGCTGTGTAGTGCAGCGGATCAGTGCAAGAGTTTCAAATATTGGGGGGAACAGATTGGCCATCTGTCTATGGTGGTTACGGCCCTGCATAATAGTGTCCCAAAGCTTGCCTACTCCTCTACTACACACTCTTTAAGTATGTACTTTTTCTTTAGCAAAAACAGTACATACTGGGCGTAGTATAAATAGGCACATTGGGATGCAGCACCTTTATTTATTCCATATTTGCAGGAAATGCACTAAAACATCATTCAGTTAGGTTTTTAGAACTTTATAAATGAAAGCCTTTTTTTACGGTCACTATTGTGACCGGTGGGATTAAATGGATTAATCTTCAGTAGAAAAGTGAATTGCGATGACTATCGCGAGAAATTAATCAAACTGACGCTTTAGGCTTGTTTGAGATGCGCCTTACCTCGCAAGAGTTTGCAGCTGCAGTGAGGGGAGGAGTGAAATAAATGCAGTCAAGACAGACAGTTTTGACCTCTCGAAGTGGAACAGATACCCATGAGATCAAAGGCGGATATTGCGTTATTCTCACTCATGTGCTGTGTTGCTGATAAACATGATATAATTTTAGTTCTGTTGCTTTTATATCAGAATAGATATGATAAACAACACCCAAAGTGCTTGCTATTTAATTCCATATGAAAGGCGTAGCCATTTATCATTCATTTTTACTTTAATACAAATTTGTATTTTAGATTTTTATAGAAATATGACAACAATCACATATCTCACACAGAGATTGCACTGTTACAGTGTTTTGGAAAATTCAAGCATAATTTAAACAATCACATGAAATCAGATAAAAAGTAAAATAAAATTAAATTAAATTAAATTAAACATTTTAGAAGAGAACACAGCATCACAGTTGTCTGAACCAATGAGCATTAAGCTGTGTCTTCAGCCAGTCATTTCTCATCATGCTTTTGGTCAGCGAAGTCGGTGGACAGCAACTGTGCTCGACTGCACAATCCAAAACAGCTGCCTCGCCGTCACAAGTGGGGTTTTTTTTTGGCACACATCAGCATGACATCAGAGCAAGTTTGTTGCACGTGTCACACTTTCAGGTGCATGTGCTTCAGAGTTAATCACAAACTCTGGATCAAACTCTGAGTTGACAGAGAATGTTTATATCAAGCTTTAGGGCCTTTCACACCGCAAACCTAAAGTCTATTTCTCACCGTGTAACACTTGCATATTATCCGTAGGGGCTGCCATTGTTGTTTCGCGGGCTATGTGACGTCAGAGCTCGGAACTGGGAGTACATCTATCTAGTACGAGTTCACAGGTGGGAAGTCACGGGTTTGACTGCCATTCCAGTGCACTTTCACGGGTAGAAGGTTGGAAAAACACAGGTTACGGGTTGCCTGGAATGCAGCATTAGTTGACACAATGTTTACAGTATGTTAACACTGCGTTTTAAATCATGGCAGGTGAGGGCATTTTTGTACACGTTTGGCCAATCAATGTCTACTTATGTCACGGGTCGTACCAGTTGTGCTGGTTAGACCCTGCTCTGGAGTAGGAGCTAATTTGTTTCTCGAAAAAGGCAGTCTGGTACAAAAATCACAGTTCCTGCGGTGCGAAAATGCCAAAAAGTGAGTAGTTCCACAATTAGTTCAGCAACTACAAAAAAAAACGTGCAGCAAAAAAACAACCAAAGCTCGATATAAATGTTCTCCGTCAACTCAGAGTTTAATCCAGAGTTTGTGATTAACTCTGGAGCACGTGCACCTGAAAGTGTGACATGTGCAGCAAACAGCCAATTACACAGAATGCGGAGAGTGGCATTCAAAAGGCTTGTTTGAGATCCCGCAGCCCTCTCCACTAATTTCACTTGTTCCCACCCCCCTCATACGACCGGGAGGGGTGGAGGTACTAGTTTCCTTATCTCAAAAGAATGGAAATTTGATCTTCAACCATCTCTTACAGGTAACGGTTCATTTGAATCACATGCAATTACTATAACCCACCCTGTTAACATCCACTTTGTGGTCGTTTATCGTCCCCCAGGTCAACTGGGAAGCTTCTTGGAGGAGTTGGATGTGTTACTATCAAGCTTTCCTGAGGATGGTACTCCTCTGGTACTGCTTGGTGACTTCAACATCCACCTAGATAAACCCCAGGCTGCTGACTTCAACACTCTGCTCGCCTCATTTGATCTCAAGCTAGTGTCTGCTACAGCGACTCACAAATCAGGCAACCAACTGGACCTCATCTACACACGCTGTTGCTCCATGGACAACACTTTAGTTGCTCCAATGCACACCTCAGACCACTTCCTCATAACTGCTAACCTCGCACTTACTCCTGAAGTGGCACATGCTCCTCCGCAGGTCACCTTTCGATGGAACCTACGCTCACCCTCTCCATCTCGCCTGTCCTCTTTGGTTTCATCCTCACTTCCTTCACTCGCTCAGTTTTCAGCTCTGGACACGAACAGTGCTACTGACACTCTTTGCTCCA
Source organism: Cyprinus carpio (assembly GCF_018340385.1). Classification (NCBI taxonomy): domain Eukaryota; kingdom Metazoa; phylum Chordata; class Actinopteri; order Cypriniformes; family Cyprinidae; genus Cyprinus; species Cyprinus carpio. The sequence goes on from NW_024879180.1 coordinate 8,647, forward strand.
CTCTGACTTCTTGCTTGGACAACTTTTGCCCACTGTCGTTCAGACCAGCACGCACCACCCCATCTGCCCACTGGCTGTTCGATGTTCTCCGTGAACACCGCTCTAAACTCAGGGCTGCAGAGAGGAAATGGCATAAATCAAGAAACTCTACCGACTTCAGTGTGTATCAGTCTCTCCTCTCTTCCTTCTCTGCAGATGTCTTCACTGCTAAAACATCATACTACCACAACAAAATTAACAACTGTTCTGACTCTCGCACACTTTTCAAAACTTTCTTTTCTCTTGTTAGTCCACCTCCTCCTTCATCGACTCTTACAGCTGACGACTTTGCAGTTTTCTTCACAAATAAGACAAGAACCATTAGTGACCACTTTTCCACAACGCAGACGGATGATAAATTCATAACGACGAATACACACTCTCTCTCCTCCTTCTCTCCACTCTCCGAGATGGACGTTTCCAAACTTATCCTGTCCAGTCATCCTACTACTTGTCCACTTGATCCTATTCCCACTCACCTCCTTCAAGCGATTTCTTCTTCAGTAATACCTTCACTTACTCACATTTTTAACACCTCTCTTCACTCTGGTACAGTTCCCTCAGCGTTTAAGCAGGCTTGGGTAAGCCCACTGCTTAAGACCATCTTTTAACCATCTTTAAATCCAGCACTTCTAGAAAACTACAGAACGGTATCCCTTCTTCCATTCATTGCAAAGACACTTGAGTGAGTCATGTTCAACCAACTCTCTATGTTTCTTGTACAGAACAACCTCCTGGACAGCAACCAATCTGGCTTTAAAAGCGGCCACTCAACTCAGACTGCCCTGCTCTCGGTTACTGAAGCCCTGCGACTGGCAAGAGCAGCTTCCAAGTGTCAGGGGTGAAGTTTCTAAGTCACAACTTCTTGCTACTGGGGTTCCTCAAGGCTCAGTACTTGGACCACTTCTCTTCTCCATCTACATGACATCATTAGGATCTGTCATTTTAGAAGCATGGGTTTTCCTATCACTGCTGCGCTGTTGACACTCAACTCTACTTCTCATTCCAACCAGATGATCCTATGGTAGCTGCTCGCATTGCAGCCTGTCTGAGTGACATTTCAATCTGAATGAATGACCATCACCTTCAGCTCAATCTTACTAAGACAGAACTGCTGGTGGTTCCAGCTAACCCGTCGTTAAATCACAACTACTCTATACAGCTGGGTTGATCAACCATAACTCCTTCCAGGACAGCCAGAAACCTAGGAGTTGTGATAGCTCATCAGTTAAGCTTCACAGACCATATTGCTACAACAACCCGGTCCTGCAGGTTTGCCCTATACAACATTAGTAAGATTAGACCCTTCCTGTCAGAGCAAGCCACCCAACTTCTTGTCCAAGCTCTTGTTCTATCCAGACTGGACTATTGTAATGCTCTCCTGGCGGGCCTTTCTGCATGTACTATCAAGCCTCTACAACTGATCCAGAATGCAGCAGCAAGGGTTGTCTTTAATGAGCCAAAAAAATCTCACGTTACTCCTCTCCTCATCAGGTTACACTGGCTACCAGTAGCCGCTCGCATCAAATTCAAGGTACTGATGCTTGCCTACAAGACGACCACTGGCATGGCACCAATATACCTATACTCACTAGTTCAAACTTATGCGCCCTCCAGAAGCTTGCATTCTGCAAGTGAATGGCACTTGCGGTGCCATCCCAAAGAGGTTCAAAATCACTCTCACGGACCTTTTCCTGGACTGTGCCTGGCTGGTGGAATGACCTCCTAATCTCAATTCGAACATCCGAGTCTTTACTCATTTTCAAAAAGCATCTAAAGAATCATCTTTTTCGCCAGCACTTGACCAACTAATACTAGCACTTACCTTTTCTTTCTTGTCTATCCTATTCTTGAAGAAAAAAAAAAAAAAAAAAAAAAACCTTGCTACGAGTTCTGTGCTAGACTAACTGAGACTTGTCTTGGCACTTGTATACTGTTGTTGTTCTCTCGTTGGTCTGATTGCTTCTATTGTACTCATTTGTAAGTCACTTTGGATAAAAGCGTCTGCTAAATGATTAAATGTAAATGCAAATATTACTATACTATATAGTAGTAAAACGCATGTGAACAGTAGCCTACTTTTTGATCAGTTCATCAGTAATATTCAGGGAATAATAGATATTGAATGGATGTTTGAACTTGTTGTTGTTTTTATTTTATTTATTTTTTGGTTTTTTGGTTTTTATTCTCATTCCAAATTATCAGGAAAAAAAAAAAAAAAAAAATTGGTAAATTATTACTATATTACTGTGCCATAGTAAAATGCATGCTATTTTTTGATCAGTTGACTAGCTATCTGCCCAATCAGGTATCTAGGTGACACAGTTTATACAGGTGCTGGTCATATAATTAGAATATCATCAAAAAGTGGATTTATTTCACTAATTCCATTCAAAAAATTAAATTTGTATATTATATCCATTCATTACACACAGACTGATATATTTCAAATGTTTATTTCTTTTAATTTTGATGATTATAACTGACAATGGAAAATCCCAAATTCAGTATCTCAGAAAATTAGAATATTGTGAAAAGGTTCAATATTGAAGACACCTGGTGCCACACTCTAATCAGCTAATTAACTCAAAACACCTGCAAAGGCCTTTAAATGGTCTCTCAGTCTAGTTCTGTAGGCTACACAATCATGGGGAAGACTGCTGACTTGACAGTTGTCCAAAAGACGACTATTGACACCTTGCACAAGGAGGGCCAGACACAAAAGGTCATTGCAAAAGAGGCTGGATGTTCACAGATCTCTGTGTCCAAGCACATTAATAGAGAGGTGAAGGGAAGGAAAAGATGTGGTAGAAAAAAGTATACAAGCAATGGGGATAACCGCACCCTGGAGAGGATTGTGAAACAAAACCCATTCAAAAATGTGGGGGAGATTCACAAAGAGTGGACTGCAGCTGGAATCTGTGCTTCAAGAACCACTACACACAGACATATGCAAGACATGGGTTTCAGCTGTCGCATTCCTTGTGTCAAGCCACTCTTGAACAACAGACAGCGTCAGAAGCATCTCGCCTGGGCTAAATACAAAAAGGACTGGACTGCTGCTGAGTGGTCCAAAGTTATGTTCTCTGATGAAAGTAAATTTTGCATTTCCTTTGGAAATCAGGGTCCCACAGTCTGGAGGAAGAGAGGAGAGGCACACAATCCACGTTGCTTGAGGTCCAGTGTAAAGTTTCTACTGTCAGTGATGGTTTGGGGTGCCATGTCATCTGCTGGTGTAGGTCCACTGTGTTTTCTGAGGTCGAAGGTCAACGTAGCCGTATACCAGGAAGTTTTAGAGCACTTCATGCTTCCTGCTGCTGACCAACTTTATGGAGATGCAGATTTCATTTTCCAACAGGCTTTGGCACCTGCACACAGTGCCAAAGCTACCAGTACCTGGTTTAAGGACCATGGTAGCCCTGTTCAGCCAACTCGCCTGACCTTAACCCCATAGAAAATCTATGGGGTATTGTGAAGAGGAAGATGCGATATGCCAGACCCAAGAATGCAGAAGAGCTGAAGACTACTATCAGAGCACCCTGGGCTCTCATGGCACCTGAGCAGTGCCACAGACTGATTGACTCCATGACACGCTGCATTGCTGCAGTAATTCAGGCAAAAGGAGCCCCAACTAAGTATTGAGTGCTGTACATGCTCATACTTTTCATGTTCATACTTTTCAGTTGGCCAAGATTTCTAAAAATCCTTTCTTTGTATTGGTCTTAAGTAATATTCAAATTTTCTGAGATACTGAGTACTTAGTTGTCAGTTATAATCATCAAAATTGAAAGAAATAAACATTTGAAATATATCAGTCTGTGTGTAATGAATGAATATAATGTACAGGTTTCACTTTTTGAATGGAATTAGTGAAATAAACTTTTGATGATATTCTAATTATATGACTAGCACCTGTAGTTCTTGAGAGTAAGGTACCTCTCATTGCATGGCACAGTGCAGAGCGCACCTACTCCACACTGACTGCACCTACTCCACACTGACTGCACCTGTACTGTCTGCCGGCGGCCCTTAAGAGCATGCGCGATCAGCAACAGCTCTCCTATGGACACTATGACCACGTTCAAATATGTACCGAGAGAAGCGCGACTATTAGACGACCGATCGTCATTTCCAAAAGGCAAATATTCCCCTTCAGAGTCAGAATCGGCGAATAACATGTGCAACACATCCTCATGGTTCAACTTTTTTTTAGCCATTTGCCGATTTTCTCTCACAAATCTTACCATTTACTCGCTCTGTATGAACTGAACTGCTTCCGCATCAATGACACGAGAGCTCACTTGCTCTGCTATTTCCTTGAACACTTTAAATAGGAACATGATGTAATGTTGGTCTAGAATCAAAGTACTACATGTCTGCCATCTAGTGGTAGGGAATACAAATGAGATATTACACCATATTAGGAACTACAGTTTATTTTATTAAGTATGACGTCTTGTCGCAATTTTGTGACTTTGGCGCTTAAAGGGTTAACATTGTTCTTCTTTGTTTTCATTGTTGAATGCCGTGCACAAATGACGTTGCTGTCGACAGGCTTACGTCACTTCCTAGCACAGCGGTTCTCAATTCCAGTCCTCGCTATCCCCTGCTCTGCACATTTTGTATGTCTCTCTTATTGCTTCAGACATTTGTTCTATTCGAACGTAAGTGCCCTGCAAAGTGGACATCACAGGATATTCCGCCATGATTCCAGTTCAAAGCGAAGGTATATGTTCCATTCAAAGTGCATTGAAGTGTGCGAGATATGGATTTAAATTGTATTTATTTACCGAGGTATATGAAGTCACACTTGTCTGTGTGTGAAGATGTTGCACAGCGCAAATCCGTGAATGAATGTTCCAAAGTGAAGTAAACTTCAACAGATTTCCCCCTTCTCAGGGAGTAGAGAGCAATGAACACTGTGTAGAGATCGTCAATCGGAACACACTTCATGCACGGAGCTCACTTCAAATGAGCTGATTATCTGAATCAGGTGTGTTTACAAAGAGAGACATACAAAATGTGCTGAGGAGGGGGTAGCGAGGACTGGAATTGAGAACCACTGTCTTAGTAAATTTAGTTCTGGAACAAAAGTGGTGCAAAAGGCTCTTTTGTGAGCCCACTAATCCTGATCTAAACCAGGGGGGTGTTTCATAAAAGACACTAAGAAAAATGAGGATTAAAGTCCATAACCTAACCTAACAAATCAATCGGGACTAAAGCGGTTTCATAAACGACAAATTAAGTACACGCAATCTCACAAATTCGATCCAGGTTCAATGAGTCAGGTTCAATGAGTGCCATAGAATGCATTGCTACAATATTTTAAATTGTTGAAATTGAGTGTGTATGTGAAGCTTTATCTCAAAATACCCCACAGATAATTTTTTATAGCTTGTTGAAATTGCCACTTTTAGGGTATGAGCCAAAACGCGCTGTTTTTTGTTTGTCCCCTTTAAATGAAAATGAGCTGGTGTTCCCGCCTCCCTTTTCAGACGAGTGCGGAGCTTCAAGAGCTCATGCTCAGTCTCGGCATACCAGTGTAATGGTTTAACTGGTGGTGACCATGTTACTGATCCTCACATTGCTTCCAAATGCAATTTTTAACTACCACATTCCTATTTACGATCATTCTGGTAGTGATGGGCAAATTAAGCCTCATGAAGCACAGGCTGCAGACCACAAGATCCAGGGGGCGTGGCTGGATCTAGATCCAACCACTCCCACCTTACATTTACCTAAACCTACCCCTGATCCCTAAACCTACCCATCTCCACCCCTAAACCTACCATTCTCCATCCCCTGCTTACTCGATACATGCTTTGAAGCTTCAGAGTCATATGTAACATGCGTGTTGCTTACCTTGTCTGGAGTCTGGACATTTGCGCATGAAGCGTTAGTATTGAGCCCTCTTTCAGAAGCAATCTTTGCACAACTCCAGTGCTGAACTGACCCTCATTTGAAAAAAGGTTAGCACAAACATATAGGACTTTTCAGTTTTTTTCCGGGACTTTTCCTTCGAAAATTAAATTTAACCACCATGTCCTCAGCAGTCTATGATGACTCCTATGTTCATTGATGCATCCCAACACACAACACTTGTAATTGCGCTTTCAAGTTCAAGTTTGGCGCTGACATTGTACCTCTAGCAACTACAGCAAGAAAACAGTACTAGCGGACTGCTGTTTCTCACTCAGGGCTGTGTATAAGCTAACAGGGCAGAGAGCGTCACAAATGGGCAGGGACTTATATATAATGTCATAGTAGTGAGAAATCTGGAACTGCTAGTGTGGAGAGACAGTTTATGATTTATTAGGATTATAAAACAATGAGTGGGTAGATTTTTACAATTATATGCTGGTTGTTTTCACACACTGCAGTCACCCACATGGAAATAACCTATATAAACATATATGTTAAAATTGGCCATTTTCCTATATTATATGTACATATAAACTGCATATCCTCATATAGGTTCTTTCCATGTGGGCACACAACTGTTCAAACACTTTGGGGAAGTCGTGGCCTAATGGTTAGAGAGTCGTACTCCCAATCGAAGGGTTGTGAGTTCGAGTCTCGGGCCGGCAGGAATTGTGGGTGGGGGGAGTGCATGTACAGTTCTCTCTCCACCTTCAACACCGTGACTTAGGTTCCCTTGAGCAAGGCATCGAACCCCCAACTGCTCCCCGGGCGCCGCAGCATAAAATGGCTACCCACTGCTCCGGGTGTGTGTTCACAGTGTGTGTGTGTGTGTGCACTTCGGATGGGTTAAATGCAGAGCACGAATTCTGAGTATGGGTCACCATACTTGGCTGAATGTCACGTCACTTTCACTTTCACTTTATAAAAGTGATTTTTGCATTCTATGGCACCTTTAAGCAGCCTTAATGTCGATCATGGATAAAATCGATCCACTATGGCAAACAGCAAATATTTGTGCTGTTTAATGCATTTGAGAAGTTGTGTTTTCACAAGTCACAGGTATACTTTTCATCTGTAAATGTTAGAAAGTCATGCAGATATAATCGAGGCTTACGTGATTGAACGAGCGCTGCTGGGTGCTACACAGATGGAACGCAACAGCATAATGGCGCAATAATTCTGAATAAAATATTTATTCTGCTAAAATATTTGTTGTTGGACACTAAATGTGACACATGTAGAATTTTAATCAAAAATATAAGTAAATTTTTATCATAGCAGTAACTGTAATTCAAATGTAAGCTGCTAAGACAGCCCTACTATCTCAAATGAGTTATGCCTTGTTCAAATACCCACACCTGCAGTCTTTGCATTTGACTACTTCTATTATCTATTTCCTGTATTTGGTCCAAGTGTTCAAATGAGCATGAAGACCACAAGTGTGTATAGTTGAACCTTTAATTACCTGATATAGTGTTGTTATAGTGTTGTAAAAATGCAAGTGTTTACAGAGTTTTATTTTTATTTTTAATACTTTGCATTTTAAAAATAACTTCAAAATGTCTGTTCAGTAGTCCCTATTACAGATGACACAATTAAATTTCTGGTGCTTCTAATTAAGTGATAAAAAGCAGTTCCAAATGTTTTACAAAATAAATATACTAATCTTTGCAGCAATAAAATGTGTAGCACTGTGTTTTACTACCAAATTATATGTAATTTCTTATTATTATTAATATTTAACTTACATTGCAAAGGTTTCCGTGACCTCTTGCACGATCTTGGCAAAAAGTTTCACATTTTATTCCCAGAACATGATGCAAGATAGGATACAATAAGCCTTGAATACCGCTCCAGAGTGGTATTCGAGATAGTGTGGATTTAGTGTGTGTAAAGGGCACTGCGCTTTGGTGTTTTTAAGATCTGGACAGTCTGGCGCACTTACTCCCTGTCACGCGCACGCGCTCTTAAGTGGCCAAGATCGCAAGTGTGGGTATTTGTACAAGGCATTCATGTGTGTTCCTCTTATCAGTTAAAATGTAGTCTCATTTCTATTATTTATTTTTTAATTCAGTAGTTTTAACTTTTTAGTATTATTTAGTATTTTAAATGCTTTAATGCTTTAAAACATTACCATCAAAAATTGCTCTTTAATGTTCTACTAATAACCATAAAAGGTACAGCTGTCATAAAACCCGAGAGAAAGGCTGCATGGCTAGAAAATATAGACTACAACCGACTGTATTTGATGTATTGTGCCCAAGATTTAATGACTTTGTTTTAAGATATTTGAAAACATTTTAACATGCTGCTACATGCGCATTCAGTTGATCAGCATTTTCTAGCCATGCAGCCTTTCTTTCTGGTTCTATGACAGCTATACTGTAGAATTAAAACATTACAATATAAAATTGCTCTTTAAAGCATTAAAAACACTTAATTAAAAGTTAAAATGACTAAATTAAAAATGAAAATAAATAATATAAAACAGACTATATTTTGTATGATAAGAGGAGTACACATTAACTCATTTGAGATAGTAATTAGGGCTGAATTAGCTAGCTTACATTTGATTTACAGTTACTGCCATCATAAAAAATACAATGAACAAATTTTAATATTACACAAAGATAACCCGAATAAATACAAAGTGCAGTTTTGAAATAATTATTTAATTTATTTAGGTAAAAAAGCTGTCCAAACCTGCCTGACACTGCGTGAAAAAGTAATTGCCCCCTAATTCTAATAACTGCTTGTGCTAGTCTTTTATATCGCTGTGGAGGAATTTTGGCCCACTCTTCTTTGCAGAATTGTTTTAATTCAGCCACACTGGAGCATGAATGGACCGTTTAAGGTCGTGCCACAGCATCTCAATCAGATTTAAGTCCAGACTTTGACTTGGCCTCTCCAAAACCTTAATTTAGTTTTTCTTGGGCTATTCGGAGGTGGGCTTGCTGGTGTGTTTGGGATCATTGTCCTGCTGCATAACCCAAGTGCGCTTGAGCTTGAGGTCACAAATGATGGCTAGACATTCTCCTTCAAGATTTTCTGATAAGAGTGCAGCATTCATGGTTCCATCAATTATGGCCAGTCGTCCAGGTCCTGAAGGTGCAAAGCAGCCCCAGACCATCACACTACCACCACCATGTTTGACTGTTGGTATGATGTTCTTTTTATGAAATGCGGTGTTGCTTTTACGGCAGATGTAACGGGACACACCTTCCAAAAAGTTCAACTTTTGTTGCATCAGTCCACAGAATATTTGCCTAAAAGTCTTGGGGATAATCAAGGTATTTTTTGGCAAATGTGAGATGAGTCTTTGTGTACTTTTTGGTCAGCAATGGCTTTTGCCTTGGAACTCTCCCATGGATGCCGTTTTTGCCCAGTCTCTTTCTTGTTGAATCATTAACACTGACCTTAATTGAGGCAAGTGAGGCCTGCAGTTCTTTAGATGTTGTTCTGGGTTCGTCGCTGTGCTCTTAAAGTAATTTTGTTAGGCTGCCCACTCCTGGGAAGGTTCACCACTGTTCCAAGTTTTCTCTATTTGTGGGTAATGGCAGTGGTTCGCTGGAGTTCCAAAGCCTTAGAAATGGCTTTATAACCCTTTCCAGACTGATACATGTCAACTATTTTGTTACTCTTATGTTCTGGAATTTCTTTTGATCATGACATGATGTTTTGCTCTTTAAGCATGCTTAACTATGTCAGACAGGTTCTATTTAAGTGACTTCTTGATTCAACAGGCCTGGCAGTAATCAGGCCTTGATGTGGCTAGTAAAATTTAACTCATCTTTCTAAAATAATGTGGTTAATCACAGTTCTTTCATGATTTAATAGGAGGGGTCAATTCATTTTTCACGGAGGGCCAGGCAGGTTTGGACAGCTTTTTTACCTTAATAAATGAAATTATAATTTAAAAACTGCATTTTGTATTTACTTGCATTATCTTTGTGTAATATTAAAATTTGTTTGATGATCTGAATTTTTTTTTTAAGTGTTACAAATATGCAAAAAATAAAAATAAAAACAGGAAGGGGGCAAAAACATTTTCAGAGCACTGTATATGTAGGATTAAAATTCTACATGTGTCACATTTAATGTCCAACAACAAATATTTTAGCAGAATGCATATTTTATTCAGAATTATTGCGCTATTGTTCTATTGTGTTCCATCTGTTTTGTGCGCAGCAGTACTCCCTCACATAAGCCTTGCCCACTCCTGCAAAATGGATATATTTGCATGACTTTCTAACATTTACAGATGAAAAATATACCTGTGACATGTCAAGCTATGCACTGAGGAAAACACAGTGTCTTAAATGTATTAAACGGCCAAAATATTCGCTGTTTGCCATGGTGTATCGATTTAATCTATTTAATTCAACTGACATTAAGGGCTGCTTAGGAATAATTATCCTGACTCATTGAACATGGATCAAATTTGTGAGAATGCGTGAACTTAAATTGTCATTTATGAAACCGCTTTAGTCCAGATTGATTTGTTAGGTTATTTTAAGTCAGGATTTGGACTTTAATCCCCACTTTTCTTAGCGTCTTTTATGAAAAAGCCCCCTGGTTTCACAGACAGGGCTTAGGTTAAACCAGGATTAGGCAATAGTTCAAATAGGACATTGAAGTAGTTTTTATAAACATGCCTTAGAAAAAAAACAACACTGGTGTGCATCTTGAGCAAAACAAGACACTGACATTTTAAGATCAGTTAGTACAAGTTTCTTTCAGTTGAAACAGCTCAGACTTAAATTTTTGTCTGGGATTAGGTCTAAAACTTGTATGTGAAACCGGGGGATAGTGTTGTAAAAATGCAAGTGTTTACATAGCTTTATATTTATTTTAATACTTTGCATTTTAAAATGTACTTCTGAATGTGTATTCATTAGTTCTTTTAACATAACAGAATTAAATTTTTGGTGCTTCTAATTAAGTGATAAAAAGCAGTTGTAAATGTTGTACAATATCACCACTACTCATCTTTGCACCAATAAAATACAATTTCTACCAAATTATATGTAACAATAGGCCCTATCTAATTATTAATATTTAACTTACATTGGAAAGGTCTCTCGAGATCTCAGCAAAAATTTCACAATGTATTCCAAAACATGATGCATGATGGGATACACTAAGCCTTGAACGTCACTTCCTGTTTGTTGCTGCCGTATGCCTCTAGTTTGAGCTCCGTCACGTTATTTCTTTATTGTCTATTTTTTATTATTGAAATCTATTTTATACACCATCATTTTCATTTCTATAACGTGTGAATATATCCTCTATCGTATTCTACAACAAAAACAATCAGAGCGCCTTGTTATCACTAGTTTTATTTTGATTTCCAGAGTCCACTAGTAGCTTATAGCCCATTAGCATCGCCAGCGTGGTTGTCGCTAAACCCGTGTGCATTGCTAATACTCTATACACACACATTACAATTCCTTTACTCACTGTTACTTGCTTTAATGGCGGATGTATGTCTACCTTCCCATGCTGGAAATCTCCTGGGCTGACGCTCACAAGTCCAGGGTAAGTATGCAGTGCACTACTAACAGTCCCACCACCTCTACCCCGTGTGTTTCTCTGCACAGGCCCGGTGCACCCAGGATGCGATCTGCCCAGATATCCTTCACTCCGGCGTCGGGACACCACGGACCCTGGGTGCATCCGCAGTGGAGGGTGCGAGCCAGGCCCCGGGCGACAACCTCTCCCCCTCCGGTCTCCACATGGAACTGCTTCGCTCCCCTCTGCGAGACGGAGTCGTGGTTCACACCGGGGTTAACGACACCATGCAGCGGCAGACGAAGACGCTGAAGAGGGACTTCAGGAGCCTGATCGAGACAGTTCGCAGCACGACGCCCGAGGCGATGATCATCGTGTCAGGGCCACTGCCCACGTATCGACGAGGACACGAAAGGTTCAGTAGACTTTTTGCTCTAAATAAATGGTTATTGTCATGATGTAAAGAACAGAAACTGCTATTTCTTAATAATTGGAATCTTTTCTGGGAGCGTCCTAGGCTTTTTCGCGCTGATGGCCTGCACCCCAGCAGAGTCGGAGCAGAACTCCTGTTGGACAACATCTCCAGGATTCTACACTTCATTTGACTAATAAGCCAATTCTCAAATAACTGCTATGATGGCTTTTGTTCTACCTGCTTAAATGATAGAAGTACTAGCGCTGTCCAATCTATTAAGACTGTGTCTGTTCCCCGAATAGTGAGGTCAAAATATAAATTTAATGTAGGATCTAGAAAAAATCTTATCGTGATTAAACCAGAAAAAACGTAAAATAAATGTACAAAAACAATTTCTAAAGTTTGGGCTCATAAACATTAGATCACTCACACCCAAAGCAGTTATTGTAAATGAAATGATCACAGATAATAGTTTTGATGTACTCTGCTTGACTGAAACCTGGCTAAAACTAAATGATTATATTGGTCTAAATGAGTCTACTCCACCAAACTACTGTTATAAACATGAGCCCCGTCAGACTGGTCATGGGGGAGGTGTTGCAACAATATATAGTGATATTCTCAATGTTACCCAGAAAATCAGAAAAAATTTTTAAAAAATTCAAAATACTATATATTAAAAATAAACCTACAAAAACGCAATAGTGCTCCTGTACTCTTGCGCTGGCTACTGTGTATAGACCACCAGGGCCGTATACAGAATTCCTAAAAGAATTTGGAGATTTCCTCTCAAACCTGTTGGTTACCACTGATAAAGCGCTAATTTTCGGAGATTTTAACATTCACGTTGATAATACAAATGATGCATTAGGACTTGCATTTACTGACTTATTAAACTGTTTTGGAGTAAAGCAAAATATCACCGGGCCTACTCATCGTTTTAATCATACGCTAGATTTAATTATATCGGATGGAATCGATCTTACTGATATAGATATCGTACCTCAAAGTGATGATGTTACTGACCATTTCCTTGTATCGTGCATTCTGCATATTGATGATATTAACTATATGGCTTCACGTTATCATCTGGGCAGAACTATTGTTCCAGCCAGCAAAGACAGATTCGCAAATAACCTGCCTGATTAATCTCAACTGCTCTGTGTACCCATAAATACACATGAACTAGACAAAATGACTGGCAACATGGGCATTATCTTCTCTAATACATTAGAAGCTGTTGCCCCCATCAAATTGAAAAAGGTTAGAGAAAAACGTACTGTGCCATGGTACAACAGTAATACCCACTCTCTCAAGAAAGAAACTCGTAGTCTTGAGCGCAAATGGAGAAAAACTAAATTGGAAGTTTTTAGAATTGCGTGGAAAAATAGTATGTCCAGCTATAGACAGGCTCTAAAAACTGCCAGGGCCGAGCATATCCACAAACTCATAGAAAACAACCAAAACAATCCAAGGTTTTTATTTAGCACAGTGGCTAGATTAACAAATAAGCAGACGCCACCCATTCTAAATATTCCCTCACAGTTAAATAGTAATGACTTTATGAATTCCTTCACTGATAAAATAGATAACATCAGAAATACAATAACAAATGTAGCGTCTAATACTTTAGTTTTATCCATCGCACCCAAAGATAAACTGCAGTGCTTTACAACTATAGGACAGGAAGAGCTAAATAAACTTATCACTGCATCTAAACCAACAAACATGTTTATAAGATCCTGTACCCACTAAATTACTGAAAGAGTTGTTACCTGTAGCCGAAGAACCGCTTCTCAATATTATTAACTTGCCGTTATCTTTAGGTCACGTCCAAAAACCATTCAAGCTGGCGGTTATTAAGCCTCTTATTAACAAACCACAACTAGATCCTAGTGAACTGGCAAATTACAGACCCATTTCAAATCTTCCATTTATGTCTAAAATTTTAGAAAAAGTTGTATCTGCTCAATTGTGCTCCTTCCTACAAAAAAAAATTATCTCTATGAAGAATTTCAGGCCTCATCATAGCACAGAAACTGCACTTGTTAAAATTTTAAATTACTTGCTTCTTGCGTCAGACCAAGGCTGCATCTCATTGCTAGTTTTACTTGATCTTAGTGCCACGTTCGACACCACAGATCACGACATACTCATAGATAGATTACAAAACTATACAGGTATCCAAGGGCAGGCTTTAAGATGGTTTAGATCCTACCGGTCCGATTGCTACCACTTTGTTTATTTAAATGGGGAGTCTTCTCATTTATCACCAGTCAAATATGGAGTGCCACAAAGATCTGTCTTAGGTCCTCTGCTATTTTCAATATACATGTTGCCCCTTGGTAATATCATTAGAAAATACGGGATTAGTTTCCACTGTTATGCTGATGATACTCAACTATATATCTCAACGAGACCAGATGAAACTTCTAAATTATCTAAGCTAACAGAGTGTGTTAAAAATGTAAAAGATGACTTCCGGTGAGACGCGCAGCGAGATGGTCGCTTTACACTGAGCTCCTGCCAAAAGCCCTTTGACTGGTGGCTTAACTGCTTGTTTCCTGCAATAAGGTCATTTATATAATATATTGGATAGTTTTGAAACTAATATCGTGAAATGGCGTCAAAGAAAAGTGCAAGTTCGCCTGCAAAACAAGATGCGGGCAAGCGATTCAAAGCTAGCCTTAGCTCAGGAACCTCGCTAGCTAGTTTACTCCCTGAGGAAATCTCCTTGCTAATCAAGCGGACGGTAGAGGCGGAAAGGGAGACACTACGGGACCTTGTAACTGAAATGCTGAGTGAGACTTTGATTAAAGCACTAACTACAGTGGAAAGTCAAATAGCTGAAAACGGGACGCTATTGAGATCACTGAATAGCGACATCAACACGCACGCCAAAAATATGGAAAAGGTGTCCGCTAAAGTCGATACAATGCAAGCAGTGCTTCGCCAGACTAAAAAAGATACCAACCACTGTCTCACAGAGCTGGACACCCTCAGAAGGAAAGTCACCGAGATGGAAGATAGGTCAAGAAGGAACAATGTGAGATTAATAAACCTACCAACAGGTGCAGAAGGAGACGATCCAGTCGGATTTCTTTGTAAAATGCTACCTCAGTGGATCCCGACACTGGCCGGAAAATCCATAGAAATTGACAGAGCCCACCGAATCTTCTCTGCTAACCTCTCCAGACCACGTACAATGATCTTCAGAGTGCTCCGTTACCGCGATCGTCAAGCCATACTGCAGGGAGATCGTAATGCTAAACCTAAACTTTCAGACAACACTCAGCTTGAATTCTACGCTGACTACAGTGCCGAGACAGTACAGAGAAGAAACAAGTACAAAACCATCCGAGCCCAATTGCGACAGAAAGGCATCGACTCATTTTTGACCTACCCAGCCATCCTGAAACTCACGTAAAAGGGGGATAAATTATCGTTTGATTCAGCAGAGGAGGCTGAAATGTTCTTCGCGGGACAAGACGCCACTTCAACTCAACCGAATGGGAATAACGCCAGGTTTACTGCTAGAGAATCCTTGCACTTTACAGACATGGAATGACTACTAACAGGTCAACATGCATAGGCATATGATGCTTAAGCTAAAACCTTTTCTATTTGATTTATGATGACGCTATTATGTATGTTAGTTTGATTTTATTTATTGATTTTTTTTTTTTTTTTCAGTATGCAGTGTTTTCTCATCCCACCTGGGGGTCGCTAAATAGTAGCCTGTGGACTGGATGTAATGTAAAAGCAGTTTACCTAACAGCGCGGTTATCTTCCGTTTTGTATTTTCCTTTATCTTTTGAACCAAGGTTATTCCTAAAAACGTGTTTCAGTTATGGAAACAGTGGAAGCGGCCCCAGTTGGGGGCTAATAGGCATAGGTTCATTGTTAGACATCGCTTCGTGGTTCTCACAGATGACAATATGGGGGAGGGGGAGGGAGAGGGAGGTGGGGAGAGAGAGGGAGGTGGGGAGGTAGTCCGGGGTGTTCAGGGGTGTTTTTTTTTTTTCCGCATAGGATTGATATGTTTTAGCACAGGCAAGTGTTTCATGACAGTAGATTCTCTTATTACATTATACACATCGGCAGTTTACTTTAACCTTATCACACACAGTTTGTTTTTGGCATACCTCAACAGGGACAATGGATAAATACAATGTTATGTAATTTAATGTGAGAGGGCTCAACTCTCCATTCAAAAGGTCCAAGGTCTTAGATTTCCTTCATCGTAAAAATGCTGATATAGCATAATTGCAAGAAACTCACCTTAAACCTAATGATACTTTAAGACTACAAAACAGGAGATATAAAATGGTAGCTGCCTCATCGGATGGCAGTAGCACCAAGGGGGTAGCTGTGTTAATGAGACGTAATCTGACTATAAACATAATTAAAGTAAGCTCAGATGCTTCAGGAAGGCTAGCATTCTGTTTGTACCTCCATTGAAGGAAGGAAAGTAGCCTTTATTAGTATTTATGCCCCAGCCATCTTTGACTATGCATTTTTTCAGAACATTACAAAAAGAATTGTTACTTTAGATGAGTACCACCTGGTTATTGGTGCAGACATGAATACAGTTTTTGACAATACTCTAGACAGGTCTGCCGCTGTCGCTACTCGCATTCAGATAACTTCTTCTAAGGCTTAAGGAAATTTAGCAAAGGACCTTAATTTGGTGGATCTTTAGAGACTACATAATCCTTCATCAAGAGATTACACATTCTACTCTCCAAGCCATAAGTCTTTTTCTAGGATAGACTACCTACTTATCTCCAGTGAATTGGTTTCTGCATCTTCCTCAATAAACCTTCTTTCTAGGCATATCTCAGATCATAACCCTATTGAAGCAACATTTAGTTTTGGAGATATCAGAAACAATAAGTCTTCTAGGTGCAGGGCCGCCCCCAAGGGGTGGCCAGGGGTGGCCACGGCCACCCCTGTATAAACCCTGGCCACCCCTGTGGCCACCCCTAGGATGATTTGCAGTGGCTACTATTAATTTAAATCTATTTTAAATCTATTAATTTTAGATCTATATAATTTATATATCATTATATAGTTACTATCACACGACGAGTGACGTTTTTCTCCAGAAGTCTGCATAATTGCAAATGTGACATTGATTTCATACAACAGTTCAATAAACAAGAAGTTAATATCAAGAGTTTTACGTTTTAGACAACATATTCACTTTTTGCGCTCTATTTCTAAAAACAAAAATCATTTCAAACACAGCCACAGTTTTGCGTCTCTGAGCAACATGATAGTGTTTCGTTCCTGAATGAATCAACCGTTTTAATGATTCGGTTCAATCGCAATGACTCACTTATTAACAGTGACTTGCTGCCACCTACTGGCTGTTTTAATTTCACATTTAAGGTACCATTTCATTTTTTAAACAATTTCAAACATCAGTTTTCAATGTTATTATGTTTAAAATATCAAAACAACATTATTTATTAATTTGTAACTCCAGGTTAAAGTATTCCATGTCCCTCAGAGCTCCATTAAACAGTATGTAAAAACATCTAAATGGCACTTCAGATGCAGTTTCTGTTTTCTCTGCATTGCAAAGATCAATTTTGTTGATACTGATTGCATTTGCTTGGTAACAGCCCAAATGCAAGTGTCTGACTTAAAAGATGGTGCACACTTTTAGAATAAAATGGCGTAAAGGTTAAAAAAAAAAGCCTCAGCTGTCAGCACACTTAGAAATAAGATATCAGCACAATAACACACAGCAAAATATTGTCTAATTTTCGTTATCGATAAAATCCCAGAAATCACAGAGATATCATTTTTTTTGTCAATATTGCAAACCCTTGATTTATTTATTTATTTTTTGATGTGCCACCCCAAGATTTACTGTGGCCTCATCTGGCCACCCCTATTAAAATTTTCTGGGGTCTAGGTGGAGGTTTAATTCCTCATTACTACAGAATGAAAGCTTCCTTAATCAACTAAAACTTGAACTTAACGAATTCATAGACATTAATAAGGGCAGTGTAGAGAATCCAATGTTCTTATGGGCCTCCATAAAGGGATTCCTCAGGAACAATGCAATCAGATTCTCATCTCACAACAAACATAATAGACTACGTCAGATTTCAGATTTAGAACAAAAATGGGTACGAATAGAAGGCCAACTTAAAAGGAATTATAGTAAAGACATGGAATCTCAATTGAAGACACATCAAGCTGAACTAAACAATCTGTTACGACATAGAGTAGAGTATTTAATGCATATTACTAAGCACAAATATTATTCACAAGGTAGAAACGGTGACAGCTACTCTAGATATAAATGAGTCATTCGCATCCTTTTTTGCAAAACTGTACTCTAGCGACTGTCAGCCCTCTGAGAATGATTATACAAATTTCTTTAACAACCTGAATCTTCCTACTCTTTCCATAGAGGATGCAGAACATCTTGACTTGCCTATCTCACTTAGGAATTACAACTAGCGCTAAAAAGTATGAAGAGAGGGCGCTCCCCAGGCCTTGATGGTTGCCGGTTGAGCTTTATTCAGTTTTGTGGGAGACTTTAGGTCCTTTTTGGCTGGATTCTATAAACTTTGCTATTGAACAAGGGCATTTCCACAAAGACCTTACACTGCTCTTATTTCAGTTATCCCCAAAAACTGGACAAAGACCCTTCTGACTGTGCAAGCTACCAGCCAATATCACTTATTAATGCGACCTCAAAATTTATTCCGTGTGTATTAGCCACAGGACTAGAGTCAGTATTACCAGATTAATACATCCTGACCAAACAGGATTTATGAAGGGCCAAGTTTGGCTGCAGACAACATTAGGCGACTAATTCACATTTTAGGTGAAGCGCAGAAAATCCCTCTCTTCTTGTGGTCTTCTCTTTCTTGATGCAGAGAAGGCCTTTGATAGGCTTGATGGCAGTATTTATGGCGTGTCCTTAAAGAATTTAAGCTTGGTCCTAAGTTTATTAAAATGATTCAGGTGCTGTACGCGAAATCCTTCTGCTAGAGTCTGTATAGGAGGTGTCATTTCAAATTTGTTTACTATAAACCGGGGTACAAGACAGGGCTGTCCTCTGTCCCCCTTTAACCTTTAATCTTTCCATAGAACCTCTAGCGCAGTATATTCGTAATAATATAACTATTTCTCCTATTCACATTGGCACTTCTACTCACAAAGTGTCAATGTATGCAGATGATACATTAATATATATGTCAGATGTACAGAAATTCATCTTCCCAACACTGTTAAATATATTAAATTGATGTTTGGTGGCACTGTCCGGTTTTAAAAAGTAATCTCTATAAATCTGCTTTGATGTTAGTTAACAGGGATACGAAGTCAAGTTAGTTTTACCTACTAATATGCAATGCTAAAGAGGGCGACAAATATCTAGGAGTGTTAATTCAAAACATCTATTACAACCAGTAACTAAAGTTAAACTACACAAATGTTTTGAGGGAAGGTTGAGGAGGATACAAAAAGATGGTCGTGCTCTCCAGGCATCTGTCCCGTCTCGCATAGCAGTAGTGAAAATGAATATTTTACCCACGCATTAAGTTTTATCTCCTCTATGTTACCCACTACCTCCGCGCCGAAGGATTACTGGTCCCAAGGTTGACTCGCTACTCACGAAATATATATGGAATGGGAGGCTACCACGTATTAAACGGTCCACACTACAGCATAATAGACTAGAAGGAGGCTGGGCATTCCCCAAACTTTAATACTATCACTGGTCATTTATCTTGCGGTCCAATGAAGCAGTGGTTGGATCCAAATTCTATGTCACAAGGAAGACAATAGAACAAGACATAATTGGCTCCCCTTAGGCCTTAGGGATTTTCTATTTTCTGGTCTCTCTATTAACCATTGTACATTGGGTTTTACATCAAAATGGCATAAAACATCTCCTGTATGGCGTAATAACAAGTTATTGTCTGGAAATAAGCCGTTCATTCATGATGTATGGGCAGAGAAGGGTATATGGGTCATTGGAGACTTAAATGGTGAAGATTCTTTACTAAGCTTTAATGACTTGGTTTCATTTTACAGTATCCCCAGGCATTCCTTATTCTTTTACTTCAGACTTAGGTCAGCTTTCAAAGCACACAAGGTTGTATGGGGGCTCAGAGATGAAGGGAGCATCCAATAGTCGGTTGGATAAAGGTGGCCCCAAAAAGTGTCGTCTCTTTTCTGTATGCCAGGTTTCTATCATATTTATCTCCTAAGCCTAGTACACTAGCATGGGGATCGTGCAATGGCACTCAGACGTAGAGAAATAGACTGGAAACACAAGCTGGGACAATATATGTAGCTCCTCTCATAATCCTAATCATCAGTTTATTATCATATGAAGATATTACTCATAGGGCATATCTTACTCCTAGAATCAGACACTTAATTGGTCATGGCTCCATACCCATTTTGTACCTTGTGCTCACAAAAAACTTTTGGGGACTTTTATGCATATAATGTGGGACTGCCCCAAGATTTATGATTTTTGGAATAAGGTGTTACAAGCATTGTCTGATCTGATTGATATTCAGCTCCCTATGTACCCTGTTTTACATCTTCTCAATGATGATTCTAAACTTGAAGGCATGAATGAAAGGTCTAGAAAAATTTGGTTAGCTGGTCTTACAGCAGCCAAGAAAATCATTGTTCAAGTTTAGGTTCCACCCCACAACTTAGACCATAAGCATTGGCTGAGTACGTTTCTTAGAGATTCTTTTTCTTGAACTTTCTTCTGCCAAGAGTCAACGGCGCTACAACTCGGACTATACAAACATGGAGCAATGGAATCGCTAGAGTTTTGCCCCCCAAGGACATTTTACTGGAAAGACACTAAGAGTGGACTGGTTCTATAACACTGACTGTGCTACAACTGATAGTTTTGTGTGTATCCCATGCGGTGGTAGGGGTGGGAGGGGCGGAGGTGGGATGGGAGGGTGGTGATTGAGATGTATTGCTGTGTATATCACTGTACTGTCATAAACACCTCTTTTATATTGTTACCCAACAAGACAATAAACAATTGAGTACAAAAAAAAAAAAAAAAAAAAAAAAGATAAAAGATGGGAATGACCAATAATTTTCTCCTATTAAATTCAGATAAGACAGATATATTACTTATTGACCAAAAAAAAATCATTACACAGAATCTCGTAGGAGTACAATTTGCAATTAGTGACGGATGTACTATTACTTCCTCTACTGTCAAAAAATCTGGGGTGTTATATTAGACAGTAAACTTTTCTTTTGAAAATCGATTCCCATTTCCCAATGTTTCAAAAACAAGCATTCTTCCATCTTAGAAATACATGCCAAAGAACGCTAAGCGGAAACATGTTACCTGTTTCTGATGCAGAAAAGCTAGTTCATGCATTCATGACCTCTAGACTGGACTATTGTAATGCACTGCTAGGTGGTTGTCCTGCATCCTCAATAAACAAGCTACAGATAGTCCAAAATGCAGCGGCTCTAGAGTCGCTTCCCAGGTCAAGAAAAATATGATCATATTACCCCAATTTTACAGTCTCTGCACTGACTACCTATTAAGTCCGTATCAGTTACAAAAATATTATTACTTACTTATAAGGCCCTTAATGGTTTTAGCGTCCTGCGTACCTAACTAGTTCTTCTACCACGCTACAATCCATCACGCTCCCTAAGGGTCACAAAAACTCTGGACTTTTGATAGTACCTAAGATAGCAAAGTCCACTAAAGGAGGTAGAGCTTTTTCGCATTTGCGCTCCCAAACTCTGGAATAGCCTTCCTGATAAAGACACACTTTCTCTGTTTAAATCTAAGATTAAAAACACACCTCTTTGGCCAAGCATTCAAATAATGCATCTCATAATTTGGACTGCAGTTATATCTGATCAAATGCGTATTATTATTCTTTAGCTTGGGTTAAACTAATTAATTTTACTTAGCTGGAACAGCAGCTACGCTAATTATGTCGCTATTGTTTCTCTGTTTTGCCACAGGAGATTTACATGGTAACTAGGATTTACACAAGCTCCAGTCTGGATCCGAACACCTGAGACAAGAGATGATGCCAACCCAGAGACAAACATAACAGAACTACCCACATTTTGCTGTAAGTTTGATTGCATAATTGCTGTTAATAGGTGTTAATGTCTGTTTGACTTGTCTTTTTATTGATTTTTCCGAACATTTCTGCCGTATGACACATAAACCAGACAGTCACCACTGATAAGCTACTACTAAATATTGTAGAAACTAATTTTCTGTAAAGTTGCTTTGCAATGATTTGTATCGTAAAAAGCGCACTTTACAATAAACTTGAATGAATTGAGTTGAATAAGCGCTCTGGAGCTGGGACAGTCTTCCGTGCTTACTTCTTGTTGTGCGCATGCACTCTCAAGTGGCCCAAGACTGCAAGTGTTGGTATTTGGACAAGGCAAATATATAACCCTCATATTATGGTAAGATACAATTTTTTTTCAATACCTTGTAAAATGCATTTCACTGCAAACATAACATTTGAGACTTTAAATCTGCAGTATTCTATAAATTTTAAAAGGAGGATTTATTGTAAAATAAGCAATTCATTTTGTTATAAAATAATGAAGTATTAAAGTACTACGTTTAAATCATCAAAAAATTCAAATGTTGCAAAGTTTTTTCTGTTAAGTAATTGTTTATTATAGAAAAACAACTGCACAATCAAGCAGCCACATTTTATGAACAGGCTGTCTACAAAATAACAGTATAAGGAGATATGCTAAATGGATTACATCAATATAATATTGACCATCCTGTGGACTTTTCTTTACAAGGACATGTTTTTCTATCAACATGCTTAGAAGTAAATTTAGCACATTTTCATGAACCAGTAGGGTGAGAGTCCTACTAGACAAAATTGTATGCATGCAAAAAAAATTAAAAAAAAAGAGTTGTAATTCTGCCAGTGGAAATAATTGATCAGACTTTGAATGAGATTGTAGTCCTTGGCACTGAAACATATGTTTTCTGCATGTTCTCTTTCTCTCTGCTTGCAGAATTTGCAATGTTGCAGCTTTAACCCATAAGATAACCACTGCAAAGACACAAACCATTCAGATCTCATTAGAAAATAGAGAGTTCAAAGACAAGACAAGAGAGATTGTGGTCTAAAACTATAATAATGATGAAATATGTATACACGCTTTAAAGAAACAGTGCTGGTAAACATTGCCTGCCATCTCTATGGAATACACTGAGGAATAATAATAATAATAATAATAATAAAATAATACATAATAAAATAATAATAATAAATAATGATAAGAATAGTGGTATCCAAACCTCAGTCCTGGTAGTATAGAATATGCAAGACGTGTCACTCGTATAGTTTTGACTGGGGAAAAATGCAACACTCAATATGGCTGCTCATATCGAACCGAAGCCCCCACCTTCTGAGGATAAGGAGCAATCCCTCTAATCAGTAAAGTCATCATGTCACTGCAGATGCCGTTAGAAGTTCACGGTTTGCTATTGATAAAACAGTCATCATTCTGAGAGACTATGGAATGCGCACTGGCGGGTGTCTGTGTGCCGCCCAAGAAATAAGTTTTATAATAAATTAATTAAAAAAAATTTATTTAAGTTTTTATAACTCTATGTTACACAAAATAAACACATTTCATACAGTTGTTGTAAGATTTCCTTGGTGATTTCCAATATGGAATTTATTCGTTAGCTTAAGTGAACAGTTTTGGAGAATTTGATGTTTCCCCATTCAAAAAGATAGAAGCTTGCACTTGCATGCCCGAGAGGCGTTTCAAAGATGGCTGCCAAGGCGTGACATCGACTTGCCTTGAAGGGACTATGGTAAAGTTAAGTTGACTACGAAGTTTCATTACTCATGAAAGACTCTGGCCATAAAAAACGCTCACGCAGCACACTGACAAAGCCACGCATGAAAGAGCAGAAGGAAAACGGTTGAGCTTGGGAATGTTGGGCGCATTAGAGCGATTCCAGAATATGAAGCCAAGGCTCCCATGGTGGAAGAGAAAGCTGGAGGGCCAGCACCCTCCATAATATATGCCATTCACTTCTTTAAAAAAAAGAACACAATCATTCAGTACTACACGTTGACGTTCCAGTTTGGAGACGTTTATTCAAAACTGGGATGTTACAAGATATATCACTGTTTTCAATTATTGTTTATTTTTAAAACCAACACAGCAAGATGCCTCAAAGCACATCTAAAGCGCACCAGCTGGCCGATTTGTATGATGACCCAGCCGTATCAAAAAAAAATTTTGTTACCTGTACGCCAGAAAAAGCCACTGGCCTCTGATGACCCGTGTTTCATCTGTCATGATCCGACACTTGGAGGCTCAACCGATCACCATCATATTGAATGCCTGAAGGGCATTAAAAGGATTTACAATCCGTGCCACTGATCACAGTACGCTTCAGAATCATTGCAGAAAACAGGAGTTATGTCCGCACTTAAAAGATTATATAGCTAATTATCAAGCTACATAAGGAAGTAATAACGAGCTTCCGTTTCATTCTTACGCATGTAATATGTAGACAGGAGCAGAAGAGCGACAAGTTCATTCTGTTCTAACTACAGTGTGCAATATAATTGAGATGTATTACGGTACTAACCCACTGTCAAAAGAAAGGCAGGCTAACTCGCAAGATTATATAACACAAACACGAAAGCAATGGTATTCATATTAAATTAAACCTTTAATACACAAACGACTACCGGGAAAATTCCACTAGTAGATAAAAGTGAAATTATGCTAGATAGTCGCGCACACACACACACAACAGGATAAGGGTTAGCTGAATGCTAGTTTAGCCTGAGATGGCTTTAAAATTCTTACCACCGGTAATTGAGGAAAATATAGAGAAACAATCACGACGGGCATATACAGTCATTGCAGAAGGCATATGTAGCCATGGACGGTTTTTTAAGTTTTGTACTGTTAGGACACTTCCCAGTACAGGTACCACGGTAGGCTGAAGAGAGGTCTCCCGTGGTGTAATTGAGTACCTATATCCTGTGGCTGCCCAGCTAATGTATACGTCACATTAGGCCGTCTGAGCGACGGGTGTACAGGAAAGAGGCTGTAGAGGGTTTCCTCCTTTCTTCTTTTTGTCTTCTCTTGTTCTTCTTCTTTGTTTAATGGCGCGTTGGTAAATTTTCAGCTTAAGGTGCATTGTTCCGGCACCTTACTGGGGATGGCGTGCGAGGCATTATCAGGGAATGTCTAATATGGCGAGAAGGTTCACTTCCACTTACACTTCCCGGCTTCCTGAACTGGGTTGCATGTGTCCACTCTGATTCCATATGGAGGCGGCAACAGGACGAGTGCAGAATGGAATGGAGGTCACTGGCGGTATTACCCCTCAAAATACACTTATTCTTCACGATATAATTTCTTGTCTAAGTAAATTTGAATGTTGTATTCGAAAGGAGATGCACAAGAAATTTCTACAAAATTGATGGGTGTAGATTGTTAGCAGTCACTTATTTGCTTTAAAAAGCTCTTTTAAAATGTCAATGAGCGTCTATACGGGGTTATATTGTTCATTTAGCAGGAAGCTAGCGTGTTATGGGCAACAAACAAACTCAACCTGTAAGACAATCAAAAGGACATATCGTACTCGTTCATTTCAACTTGGTCGAACTACAACCCATGTTGAACTTGCAAAACCTACCAAGTCAAGATCTGCGGATTTCTCAACGGCCAATAGGGTGAAAGGGACCCAGAATTAGCCGTCTAGCCCCATAGACTCCCATACCATTTTTGCACTCATGGCGCTCGCCCCCAGTGGAACTTCTGGTGGAAACTGCAACCAAAATTCGGTACAATAGGACTTAATAGGGAGTTTTTTTTTTTTTTTTTTTTTTTGTTGTTATTGTAAATGAAATATAATTACAACACCTACACGTCATTAACCAGTTACCCATTATCTCTCGTATACTACAGTAAGAAGATTGCGCAGAACTAAGCAATAACAATACCATAAAACATACCTAAGATTATAGATACAGCTACAAATCAAAAACACACGCAGTAAAAAAAATAACATAAATAATATAAACATAAACAAATACAGACACAAATACTTACCGGGCGAGGCACTTCAAATATATAAATAATTTCAAGTAAAGCAAATAATTTCAGGGCTTTTGCCTTCCTCCACAAAGTTTAAAGAGATTTACTTAGAAGATTCAACAGCATTCTCCAAATGAGTCAAAGTAGAGTTTGGGTTTATAATACCGTGCGATTATGATTATGAAAAAACTTACCAAATTAACAAAAGAGAATTAAGTACAAAGTTTCCCCTTCTATATCAGATCATCAAAAACACCAAAAATAATATTGTCTTCACAAAATATAAGAGATCAAGATGTCCCTGGGACATTAGCCAGCTCGGCATTCCTCAAAAAAAATGGACTGGGTCAAGTAAAAAAAAGGTGGTCTAAAACGCATTCATGTTTATACACAGAAGACACCAATTATTAGATCGCATTGACTCTCAATCTCAAGAATTCGTTTGTTGTGTAAATTTCATTAGATGTGAAGTTGACTTCTTTTACTTTCGTGGGAGTGGAAATGAAATGTAATTTTCCTTATTTTCTTCTTTTTTCCACTTCAAAGTCCTTAAGTATGTAAAAACCTTTGTACTGGGTGGGATAATATTTTTAATCAGAAGAGATTCTAATAACTTGTTGTTGCTTGTTAAAATCCAAAAATCCAAACTGCACATGCAGAACTGGATAAGGACAGGGGAGAAGC